>NC_048593.1:43750116-43760116 GCF_013265735.2 Oncorhynchus mykiss
TATGGCTTGGGGGGATAGAAGCTGTTCAGGAGCCTTTTGGTCCTAGACTTGGTGCTCCGGTACCACTTGCCTTGAGGCAGCAGAGAGGAATGTCTGTGACTGTAAATAACATGGTCTATCATGAGGTGTTCTAACTCCGGAGAGCAGAACCTTGAGAATGTTAACGAATACAACGTGTGTTCAACCTTACAGTGAAAAGCTTATTTTACAAAAAAACAACAATGCAGTTAAAGAAAGAGTTAAGAATATATTTACCAAATAAAATAAGGTTTAAAAAGAAAAAAGAAAAGAAAAGTAACACAATATAATAACAACAACGAGGCTACATACAGTACCCGGGTGAATGTGCGGGGGTGCAGGTTAGTCGAGGTACAGATTAGTTGAGGTAATTTGTACATGTAGATAGGGGTGAAGTGACTATACATAGATAATAAACAGCGAGTAGCAACAGTGTAAAAACAAATGGGGGGGGGGGGGGTCAATTTATAATTATAATTTTAATAAACAAATAATCATAAATAATAATAAAACAATGGAGTTAATGTAAATTGTCCGGGTTGACATTTAATTAATTGTTCATCAGTCTTATGGCTTTGGGGGTAGAGCTGTTAAGGAGCCTCTTGGACCTAGACGTGGCGCTCTAGGTAACCCCTTGCTGTGCGGTATCAGAGAGAACAGTCTTTGACTTGGGTGACTGGAGTCTTTGACAATTTTTTGGGCTTCCCTCTGACACGCCTAGTATATAGGTCCTGGATGGCAGGAAGCTTGGCCCCGGCAGTTGCCGTACCAGGCGGTGACGCAACCGGTCAAGATGCCCTCAAACTTTTTGAGGATCCGGGGACCCGTGCCAAATCTTGAGGGGGAAAAAGTGGTGTCATGCCCTCTTCACGACTGTCTTGGTGTGTTTGGACCATGATAGTTTGGTGATGTGGACAACCATGGAACTTGAAACTCACGACCCGTTTCAGTCCCGTCGATGAGAATTGGGGCGTGTTCATCCCTCCGTTTCCTGTAGTCCATGATCAGCTCCTTTGCCTTGCTCACATTGAGAGAGAGGCTGTGGTTCTGGCACCACACTGCCCTATAGCTGAAATAAAAAGATTCCATAATTGTTCCGTACGGACAAAAATTGTATTTCTCTCACATTGTGGTAGAAAAGCCAGAACACATGTTTTCTCAACAACAGGTTATGATCAATAACATCAAAGGCTGCACTGAAATCTAACAATACAGCTCCAACATTCTTCCTATTAACAATTTATTTCAACCAATCATCAGTCATTTGTGTCAGTGCAGTCAGTACATGTTGTACATGTTGAGTGGCCTTCTCTATAAGCATGCTGAAAGTCTGTTGTTCATTTGTTTACAGAGAAATAGCATTGATCTCTTCCTGGATATAGCCACTATATTGTGATCACTGCATGTCCTTGTGCGTGATTGTTTATTTGGTAGGTCGGTATGTTTCCGGCTGGTTTATTCCCGGGTGCTGTTCTACCCGTGTCCTTGTGTGTGATTGTTTATTTGGTAGGTCGGTATGTTTCCGGCTGGTTTATTCCCGGGTGTTGTTTTACCCGTGTCCTTGTGTGTGATTGTTTATTTGGTAGGTCGGTATGTTTCCGGCTGGTTTATTCCCGGGTGTTGTTTTACCCGTGTCCTTGTGCGTGATTGTTTATTTGGTAGGTCGGTATGTTTCCGGCTGGTTTATTCCCGGGTGTTGTTCTACCCGTGTTTAGTGGCCTTCTATTAAAGTGCTTTGTCCACTCATCTCTGCTCTCCTGCGCCTGACTTCCATGCAGCAAATACACCCACTGCCTGACAGTGTTGTTTGTAAACACCCTGGTAGGTTGATTCAATTACAGGCACTGGTTACAGTGAGAAGCGTCCTCTTTCGGACACACCTTGATGAACACCAGTCAATATTCAGGTTCCCAAAGAAAGAGCTGTTGCCAAGAGAATTGAATGTTTAATTTCTCTACCATAAGCCGACTCCCGGTTGGCAGCACGTCCAACCCGGACTCACAACCGCTGACCACGTGTAACCGCGCCAGCTCAGGACCTCTGCATCCAGCTCCTTCACTTTGCGGGATCATCTGAGGGGCGAGGGGGGGGCTAATGACATGATTTAATATTTATTTATTCGTATTTTTAAATCTACCAAGTGGTGTTGAAAAGGAGACAAACCTGTATATATAAATATGTACATGATTTTTATTGACGCTTAATATTCTGAACCAGTTCTCTCCATTCTATTGTGTCTGATGATGATAAAGATCCCTGATAATCTGTTGCCAAGTGACAGGGGTTTTCAGCTGTTGAATTACATTTATTCAATGTGCGCAAGAGAACCACTCCTGCAAAATCCATTGCGCGCCTGCGTGAATGTAAGTGTGAATGTCAACTACTGAGAACTGCGTAGGAAAGGCGTACAAGGGTGGACATGGCCCGTTTAGGAACTCATACTCTTGTGTAATAATATTTAATAATCGTACTGAGTAATATTATTATTCAAACGTTACAAATCAGTTTGGGATGTTGACATCACATGGAGACATCACATGGAGCCATCACATCGAGACATCACATGGAGCCATCACATGGAGACATCACATGGAGACATCACATGTAGACATCACATGGAGCCATCACATGGAGCCATCACATGGAGACATCACATGTAGCCATCACATGGAGCCATCACATGGAGCCATCACATGGAGCCATCACATGGAGACATCACATGGAGACATCACATGGAGACATCACATGGAGCCATCACATGGAGACATCACATGTAGCCATCACATGGAGCCATCACATGGAGCCATCACATGGAGCCATCACATGGAGACATCACATGGAGACATCACATGGAGACATCACATGGACCCATCACATGGAGCCATCACATGGAGACATCACATGTAGCCATCACATGGAGACATCACATGGAGCCATCACATGGAGCCATCACATGGAGACATCACATGGAGACATCACATGGAGCCATCACATGGACCCATCACATGGACCCATCACATGGAGACATCACATGGAGACATCGCATGGACCCATCACATGTAGACATCACATGGAGACATCACATGGACATCACATGGAGACATCACATGGAGACATCACATGGACCCATCACATGGAGACATCACATGGAGCCATCACATGGAACCATCACATGGAGCCATCGCATGGAGACATCACATGGAGACATCACATGGACCCATCACATGGAGACATCACATGGAGACATCACATGGACCCATCAAATGGAGACATCACATGGAGACATCACATGGACCCATCACATTGACCCATCACATGGACCCATCACATGGAGACATCACATGGACCCATCACATTGACCCATCACATGGACCCATCACATCTATTGTCAACTACTGAGAACTGCGTAGGAAAGGCGTACAAGGGTGGACATGGCCCGTTTAGGAACTCATACTCTTGTGTAATAATATTTAATAATCGTACTGAATAATATTATTATTCAAACGTTACAAATCAGTTTGGGATGTTGACATCACATGGAGACATCACATGGAGCCATCACATCGAGACATCACATGGAGCCATCACATGGAGACATCACATGGAGACATCACATGGAGTCATCACATGTAGACATCACATGGAGCCATCACATGGAGCCATCACATGGAGCCATCACATGTAGCCATCACATGGAGACATCACATGGAGCCATCACATGGACCCATCACATGGAGACATCACATGGAGACATCGCATGGACCCATCACATGTAGACATCACATGGAGACATCACATGGACATCACATGGAGACATCACATGGAGACATCACATGGACCCATCACATGGAGACATCACATGGAGCCATCACATGGAACCATCACATGGAGCCATCGCATGGAGACATCACATGGAGACATCACATGGACCCATCACATGGAGACATCACATGGAGACATCACATGGACCCATCAAATGGAGACATCACATGGAGACATCACATGGACCCATCACATTGACCCATCACATGGACCCATCACATGGAGACATCACATGGACCCATCACATTGACCCATCACATGGACCCATCACATCTATTGTCAACTACTGAGAACTGCGTAGGAAAGGCGTACAAGGGTGGACATGGCCCGTTTAGGAACTCATACTCTTGTGTAATAATATTTAATAATCGTACTGAATAATATTATTATTCAAACGTTACAAATCAGTTTGGGATGTTGACATCACATGGAGACATCACATGGAGCCATCACATCGAGACATCACATGGAGCCATCACATGGAGACATCACATGGAGACATCACATGGAGTCATCACATGTAGACATCACATGGAGCCATCACATGGAGCCATCACATGGAGCCATCACATGTAGCCATCACATGGAGACATCACATGGAGCCATCACATGGAGCCATCACATGGAGACATCACATGGAGACATCACATGGAGCCATCACATGGAGACATCACATGGAGCCATCACATGGAGACATCACATGGAGACATCACATGTAGCCATCACATGGAGACATCACATGCAGAAATCACATGGAGACATCACATGGAGCCATCACATCGAGACTTCACATGCAGACATCACATGGAGCCATCACATGGAGCCATCACATGGAGACATCACATGGACCCATCACATGGACCCATCACATGGAGACATCACATGGAGACATCGCATGGACCCATCACATGTAGACATCACATGGAGACATCACATGGACCCATCACATGGAGACATCACATGGAGACATCACATGGAGACATCACATGTAGACATCACATGGACCCATCACATGGAGACATCACATGGAGCCATCACATGGAGCCATCACATGGAGCCATCGCATGGAGACATCACATGGAGACATCACATGGACCCATCACATGGAGACATCACATGGAGACATCACATGGACCCATCAAATGGAGACATCACATGGAGACATCACATGGACCCATCACATTGACCCATCACATGGACCCATCACATGGAGACATCACATGGACCCATCACATTGACCCATCACATGGACCCATCACATGGAGCCATCACATGGAGACATCACATGGAGCCATTACATGGAGCCATCACATGGAGCCATCACATGGAGCCATCACATGGAGCCAACACATGGAGCCATCACATGAAGACATCACATGGAGACTTGCAAGATGATGTGATGAAGTCCAGCCAGACAGACAGTCTTGATACTGATGTCTCTGAATGGACAGAGACCTGGCACTCTGACAGACAGGCTTGATACTGATGTCTCTGAATGGAGAGAGACCTGGCACTCTGACAGACAGATACTGATGTCTCTGAATGGACAGAGACCTGGCACTCTGACAGACAGATACTGATGTCTCTGAATGGACAGAGACCTGGCACTCTGACAGACAGGCTAGATACTGATGTCTCTGAATGGACAGAGACCTGGCACTCGGACAGACAGGCTTGATACTGATGTCTCTGAATGGAGAGAGACCTGGCACTCTGACAGACAGGCTTGATACTGATGTCTCTGAATGGACAGAGACCTGGCACTCTGACAGACAGATACTGATGTCTCTGAATGGAGAGAGACCTGGCACTCTGACAGACAGATACTGATGTCTCTGAATGGAGAGGGACCTGGCACTCAGACAGACAGGCTTGATACTGATGTCTCTGAATGGACAGAGACCTGGCACTCGGACAGACAGGCTTGATACTGATGTCTCTGAATGGACAGAGACCTGGCACTCTGACAGACAGATACTGATGTCTCTGAATGGACAGAGACCTGGCACTCTGACAGACAGATACTGATGTCTCTGAATGGACAGAGACCTGGCACTCTGACAGACAGATACTGATGTCTCTGAATGGACAGAGACCTGGCACTCTGACAGACAGATACTGATGTCTCTGAATGGACAGAGACCTGGCACTCTGACAGACAGATACTGATGTCTCTGAATGGACAGAGACCTGGCACTCTGACAGACAGGCTTGATACTGATGTCTCTGAATGGAGAGAGACCTGGCACTCTGACAGACAGATACTGATGTCTCTGAATGGACAGAGACCTGGCACTGACAGACAGATACTGATGTCTCTGAATGGACAGAGACCTGGCACTCTGACAGACAGATACTGATGTCTCTGAATGGACAGAGACCTGGCACTCTGACAGACAGATACTGATGTCTCTGAATGGACAGAGACCTGGCACTCTGACAGACAGATACTGATGTCTCTGAATGGACAGAGACCTGGCACTCTGACAGACAGATACTGATGTCTCTGAATGGACAGAGACCTGGCACTCTGACAGACGGATACTGATGTCTCTGAATGGACAGAGACCTGGTGAAGCAGCATTAACATTTAACTACATACATTTACTTGTATTGTATTTTGTATTATTATTTAATGGGATCAGTCAATATGAGGAGGGAGAAACCCTGGGTATTCTGGACCAGGATCAGGTATCAGTCAATATGGGGAGGGAGAAACCCTGGGTATTCTGGACCAGGATCAGGTATCAGTCAATATGAGGAGGGAGAAACCCTGGGTATTCTGAACCAGGATCAGGTATCAGTCAATATGGGGAGGGAGAAACCCTGGGTATTCTGGACCAGGATCAGGTATCAGTCAATATGAGGAGAGAGAAACCCTGGGTATTCTGGACCAGGATCAGTCAATATGGGGAGGGAGAAACCCTGGGTATTCTGGACCAGGATCAGGTATCAGTCAATATGAGGAGGGAGAAACCCTGGGTATTCTGGACCAGGATCAGTCAATATGGGGAGGGAGAAACCCTGGGTATTCTGAACCAGAATCAGGTATCAGTCAATATGAGGAGAGAGAAACCCTGTGTATTCTGAACCAGGATCAGGTATCAGTCAATATGAGGAGAGAGAAACCCTGGGTATTCTGGACCAGGATCAGGTATCAGTCAATATGAGGAGAGAGAAAACCTGTGTATTCTGGACCAGGATCAGGTATCAGTCAATATGAGGAGAGAGAAACCCTGGGTATTCTGGACCAGGATCAGTCAATATGAGGAGAGAGAAACCCTGGGTATTCTGGACCAGGATCAGTCAATATGAGGAGAGAGAAACCCTGGGTATTCTGGACCAGGATCAGGTATCAGTCAATATGGGGAGGGAGAAACCCTGGGTATTCTGGACCAGGATCAGTCAATATGAGGAGAGAGAAACCCTGGGTATTCTGGACCAGGATCAGGTATCAGTCAATATGGGGAGGGAGAAACCCTAGGTATTCTGGACCAGGATCAGTCAATATGAGGAGAGAGAAACCCTGGGTATTCTGGACCAGGATCAGGTATCAGTCAATATGAGGAGAGAGAAACCCTGTGTATTCTGGACCAGGATCAGGTATCAGTCAATATGGGGAGGGAGAAACCCTGTGTATTCTGAACCAGGATCAGGTATCAGTCAATATGAGGAGAGAGAAACCCTGGGTATTCTGGACCAGGATCTGGTATCAGTCAATATGAGGAGAGAGAAACCCTGTGTATTCTGGACCAGGATCAGGTATCAGTCAATATGAGGAGAGAGAAACCCTGGGTATTCTGGACCAGGATCAGTCAATATGAGGAGAGAGAAACCCTGGGTATTCTGGACCAGGATCAGTCAATATGAGGAGAGAGAAACCCTGGGTATTCTGGACCAGGATCAGGTATCAGTCAATATTGGGAGGGAGAAACCCTGTGTATTCTGAACCAGGATCAGTCAATATGAGGAGGGAGAAACCCTGGGTATTCTGGACCAGGATCAGTCAATATGGGGAGGGAGAAACCCTGGGTATTCTGGACCAGGATCAGGTATCAGTCAATATGAGGAGAGAGAAACCCTGGGTATTCTGGACCAGGATCAGTCAATATGGGGAGGGAGAAACCCTGGGTATTCTGGACCAGGATCAGGTATCAGTCAATATGAGGAGGGAGAAACCCTGGGTATTCTGGACCAGGATCAGTCAATATGGGGAGGGAGAAACCCTGGGTATTCTGAACCAGAATCAGGTATCAGTCAATATGAGGAGAGAGAAACCCTGTGTATTCTGAACCAGGATCAGGTATCAGTCAATATGAGGAGAGAGAAACCCTGGGTATTCTGGACCAGGATCAGGTATCAGTCAATATGAGGAGAGAGAAAACCTGTGTATTCTGGACCAGGATCAGGTATCAGTCAATATGAGGAGAGAGAAACCCTGGGTATTCTGGACCAGGATCAGTCAATATGAGGAGAGAGAAACCCTGGGTATTCTGGACCAGGATCAGTCAATATGAGGAGAGAGAAACCCTGGGTATTCTGGACCAGGATCAGGTATCAGTCAATATGGGGAGGGAGAAACCCTGGGTATTCTGGACCAGGATCAGTCAATATGAGGAGAGAGAAACCCTGGGTATTCTGGACCAGGATCAGGTATCAGTCAATATGGGGAGGGAGAAACCCTAGGTATTCTGGACCAGGATCAGTCAATATGAGGAGAGAGAAACCCTGGGTATTCTGGACCAGGATCAGGTATCAGTCAATATGAGGAGAGAGAAACCCTGTGTATTCTGGACCAGGATCAGGTATCAGTCAATATGGGGAGGGAGAAACCCTGTGTATTCTGAACCAGGATCAGGTATCAGTCAATATGAGGAGAGAGAAACCCTGGGTATTCTGGACCAGGATCAGGTATCAGTCAATATGAGGAGAGAGAAACCCTGTGTATTCTGGACCAGGATCAGGTATCAGTCAATATGAGGAGAGAGAAACCCTGGGTATTCTGGACCAGGATCAGTCAATATGAGGAGAGAGAAACCCTGGGTATTCTGGACCAGGATCAGTCAATATGAGGAGAGAGAAACCCTGGGTATTCTGGACCAGGATCAGGTATCAGTCAATATGGGGAGAGAGAAACCCTGGGTATTCTGAACCAGGATCAGTCAATATGAGGAGAGAGAAACCCTGGGTATTCTGGACCAGGATCAGGTATCAGTCAATATGGGGAGGGAGAAACCCTGGGTATTCTGGACCAGGATCAGTCAATATGAGGAGAGAGAAACCCTGGGTATTCTGGACCAGGATCAGGTATCAGTCAATATGAGGAGAGAGAAACCCTGTGTATTCTGGACCAGGATCAGGTATCAGTCAATATGGGGAGGGAGAAACCCTGGGTATTCTGGACCAGGATCAGGTATCAGTCAATATGGGGAGGGAGAAACCCTGGGTATTCTGAACCAGGATCAGGTATCAGTCAATATGGGGAGGGAGAAACCCTGGGTATTCTGGACCAGGATCAGGTATTAGTCAATATGGGGAGGGAGAAACCCTGTGTATTCTGGACCAGGATCAGGTATCAGTCAATATGGGGAGGGAGAAACCCTGGGTATTCTGGACCAGGATCAGTCAATATGGGAGGGAGAAACCCTGGGTATTCTGAACCAGGATCAGGTGTCAGTCAATATGGGGAGGGAGAAACCCTGTGTATTCTGAACCAGGATCAGGGAACTCTTGTTGTATAAAGGGACACCAGACAGGAAGATATTTAATTACATGTTATGATGACCACTCTGACATGTTTGCCAAGGTAGTGTTTATCTATTCACAGTCGAGCTGAAACACAGACACACACACTGTCAGACACACACACACACACACACACACACACACACACACACACACACACACACACACACACACACACACACACACACACACACACATACACACACACACACACACACACACACACACACACACACACACACACACACACACACTATCAGAGACACACACACACACACACACACACACACACACACACACACACACACACACACACACACACACACACACACACACACACACACACACACACACACACACACACACACACACGTACTGTACACTCGACAGGGGTGAAAAAGATCAAAACGTTGTG
>NC_048593.1:44065116-44147616 GCF_013265735.2 Oncorhynchus mykiss
TCTAACCCTGGTAATATGACTGGCAAATAGAATGAATAGAACCTGTAACCCTAGTAAATAGAATGAAAAGAACCTCTAACCCTGGTAATATGACTGGTGGATAGAATGAATAGAACCTCTAACCCTGGTAAATAGAATGAATAGAACCTGTAACCTTGGTAAATAGAATGAATAGAAACTCTAACCCTGGTAATATGGCTGGTAAATAGAATGAATAGAACCTCTAACCCTGGTAATATGACTGGTAAATATAATGAATAGAACCTCTAACCCTGGTAAATAGAATGAATAGAACCTGTAACCCTGGTCATATGACTGGTAAATAGAATGAATAGATCCTGTAACCCTGGTAATATGACTGGTAAACAGAATGAATAGAACCTCTAACCCTGGTAATATGACTGGTAAATAGAATGAATAGAACCTCTAACCCTGGTAATATGACTGGTAAACAGAATGAATAGAACCTGTAACCATGGTAAATAGAATGAATAGAACATCTAACCCTGGTAATATGACTGGTAAATAGAATGAATAGAACCTGTAACCCTGGTAAATAGAATGAATAGAACCTCTAACCCTGGTAAATAGAATGAATAGAACCTCTAACCCTGGTCATATGACTGGTAAATATAATGAATAGAACCTCTAACACTGGTAATATGACTGGTAAATATAATGAATAGAACCTCTAACCCTGGTCATATGACTGGTAAATAGAATGAATAGAACCTCTAACCCTGGTAATATAACTGGTAAATAGAATGAATAGAACCTCTAACCCTGGTAAATAGAATGAATAGAACCTGTAACCCTGGTAATATGGCTGGTAAATAGAATGAATAGAACCTCTAACCCTGGTAATATGACTGGTAAATAGAATGAATAGAACCTCTAACCCTGGTAAATAGAATGAATAGAACCTGTAACCCTGGTCATATGACTGGTAAATAGAATGAATAGAACCTGTAACCCTGGTAATATGACTGGTAAATAGAATGAATAGAACCTCTAACCCTGGTAATATGACTGGTAAATAGAATGAATAGAACCTGTAACCCTGGTCATATGACTGGTAAATAGAATGAATAGAACCTGTAACCCTGGTAATATGGCTGGTAAACAGAATGAATAGAACCTCTAACCCTGGTAATATGACTGGTAAATAGAATGAATAGAACCTCTAACCCTGGTAATATGACTGGTAAACAGAATGAATATAACCTGTAACCATGGTAAATAGAATGAATAGAACATCTAACCCTGGTAATATGACTGGTAAATAGAATGAATAGAACCTGTAACCCTGGTAAATAGAATGAATAGAACCTCTAACCCTGGTAAATAGAATGAATAGAACCTCTAACCCTGGTCATATGACTGGTAAATATAATGAATAGAACCTCTAACACTGGTAATATGACTGGTAAATATAATGAATAGAACCTCTAACCCTGGTCATATGACTGGTAAATAGAATGAATAGAACCTCTAACCCTGGTAATATAACTGGTAAATAGAATGAATAGAACCTCTAACTCTGGTAAATAGAATGAATAGAACCTGTAACCCTGGTAATATGGCTGGTAAATAGAATGAATAGAACCTCTAACCCTGGTAATATGACTGGTAAATAGAATGAATAGAACCTCTAACCCTGGTAAATAGAATGAATAGAACCTGTAACCCTGGTCATATGACTGGTAAATAGAATGAATAGAACCTGTAACCCTGGTAATATGACTGGTAAATAGAATGAATAGAACCTGTAACCCTGGTAATATGACTGGTAAATAGAATGAATAGAACCTCTAACCCTGGTAAATAGAATGAATAGAACCTGTAACCCTGGTAATATGACTGGTAAATAGAATGAATAGAACCTGTAACCCTGGTAATATGACTGGTAAATAGAATGAATAGAACCTCTAACCCTGGTAAATAGAATGAATAGAAACTGTAACCCTGGTAATATAACTGGTAAATAGAATGAATAGAACCTGTAACCCTGATCATATGACTGGTAAATAGAATGAATAGAACCTGTAACCCTGGTAATATGACTGGTAAACAGAATGAATAGAACCTCTAACCCAGGTAATATGACTGGTAAATAGAATGAATAGAACCTCTAACCCTGGTAATATGACTGGTAAACAGAATGAATAGAACCTCTAACCCTGGTAATATGGCTGGTAAATAGAATGAATAGAACCTGTAACCCTAGTAATATGACTGCTAAATAGAATGAATAGAACCTCTAACCCTGGTAAATAGAATGAATAGAACCTCTAACCCTGGTAAATAGAATGAATAGAACCTGTAACCCTGGTAATATGACTGGTAAATAGAATGAATAGAACCTGTAACCCTGGTAAATAGAATGAATAGAACCTCTAACCCTGGTAAATCGAATGAATAGAACCTCTAACCCTGGTCATATGACTGGTAAATAGAATGAATAGAACCTGTAACCCTGGTAATATGACTGGTAAATAGAATGAATAGAACCTCTAACCCTGGTAAATATAATGAATAGAACCTCTAACCCTGGTAATATGACTGATAAATAGAATGAATAGAACCTCTGACCCTGGTAATATGACTGGTAAACAGAATGAATAGAACATGTAACCTTGGTAAATAGAATGAATAGAACCTCTAACCCTGGTAATATGGCTGGTAAATATAATGAATAGAACCTGTAACCCTGGTAATATGACTGGTAAATAGAATGAATAGAACCTCTAACCCTGGTAATATGACTGGTAAATAGAATGAATAGAACCTCTAACCCTGGTAACATGACTGGTAAATAGAATGAATAGAACCTCTAACCCTGGTAAATAGAATGAATATAACCTGTAACCATGGTAAATAGAATGAATAGAACCTGTTGACCCTGGTAATATGACTGGTAAATAGAATGACTAGAACCTGTAACCCTGGTAATATGACTGGTAAATAGAATGAATAGAACCTCTAACCCTGGTAATATGACTGGTAAATAGAATGAATAGAACCTCTAACCCTGGTAAATAGAATAAATAGAACCTGTAACCCTGGTAAATATAATGAATAGAACCTCTAACCCTGGTAAATAGAATGAATAGAACCTCTAACCCTGGTAAATAGAATGAATAGAACCTGTAACCCTGGTAATATAACTGGTAAATAGAATTAATAGAACCTCTAACCCTAGTAATATAACTGGTAAATAGAATGACTAGAACCTGTAACCCTGGTAATATGACTGGTAAATAGAATGAATAGAACCTCTAACCCTGGTAATATGACTGGTAAATAGAATTAATAGAACCTCTAACCCTGGTAATATGACTGGTAAATAGAATGAATAGAACCTCTATCCCTGGTAATATGACAGGTAAATAGAATGAATGGAACAGTATTGGAATTGACTAGTAAACCCATTGGTACACTCAAAATATGTGCCTGGTATTGTGATGCAATAATTTCCACATTAATGTAGACTGTTTATTCAAATAATGGTAACTGATGTGGCTCATGCAATATAATATATTTAGCGTATTGTCAGTTGAGTTTATTCAACAACTTACAACAGAGATTTATGGGTACACTTCCTGCTTTTACTTCCTGCTTTTACTTCCTGCATTTACTTCCTGCATTTACTTCCTGTTTCATTTTATTTCTATGGAGGTGCATCTATAGACTATTGAACAGACTGACACACAAGCATGAAAACAAACACACACACACACACACACCTCCATTATCATCTCCACAGGTATAACTACACAGTGCAGTAGACATGGGTAGCACTGCGATCACAACTCTCAAATCCACTACTGATAATTGAGCAAGTCTGCAGGGAGGCTACTGGGAAAGGGATTGTGCGTGTGTGCTTGTCACACACAAGTACACACTCACAATTTCACAAACACTTACACACACACACACACACACACACACACACACACACACACACACACACACACACACGAGAGTACAGCTGAAGGTACATATCCTTTGTCTCGATAACTCTCTCTCTGTTCATCAGATAACTCTCTTTCTGTTCATCAGATAACGCTATCTCTGCTCATCAGATAACTCTCTCTTTGTTCATCAGATAACTCTCTCTCTGCTCATCAGACAACTCTCTCTCTGCTCATCAGACAACTCTCTCTCTGCAGAGAACTCTCTCTCTGCTCATCAGAGAACTCTCTCTCTGCTACACAGAGAACTCTCTCTCTGCACCACAGAGAACTCTCTCTCTGCACCACAGAGAACTCTCTCTCTGCACCACAGAGAACTCTCTCTCTGCACCACAGAGAACTCTCTCTCTGCACCACAGAGAACTCTCTCTCTGCACCACAGAGAACTCTCTCTCTGCACCACAGAGAACTCTCTCTCTGCACCACAGAGAACTCTCTCTCTGCACCACAGAGAACTCTCTATCGGCACCACAGAGAACTCTCTCTCTGCTCCACAGAGAACTCTCTCTCTGCTCCACAGAGAACTCTCTCTCTGCTCCACAGAGAACTCTCTCTCTGCTCCACAGAGAACTCTCTCTCTGCTCCACAGATAACTCTCTCTCTGCTCCACAGATAACTCTCTCTCTGCTCCACAGATAACTCTCTCTCTGCTCCACAGATAACTCTCTCTCTGCTCCACAGATAACTCTCTCTCTGCTCCACAGATAACTCTCTCTCTGCTCAAGAGAAACAAATTAGCTCTTCAGGCAAAGCATAGAGCAACTGGATATGGAGAGGACAAATATACCACACAGTAACATCTGTGCACCAATGCACCATAACTAATGTATTATAACTAATGCACCATAACTAATGTATTATAACTAATGTATTATAACTAATGCACCATAACTAATGTATTATAACTAATGTATTATAACTAATGTATTATAACTAATGTATTATAACTAATGTATTATAACTAATGCACATAACTAATGTATTATAACTAATGTATTACAACCAATGTATTATAACTAATGTATTATAACTAATGTATTATAACTAATGTATTATAACTAATGCACATAACTAATGTATTATAACTAATGTATTATAACCAATGTATTATAACTAATGCACATAACTAATGTATTATAACCAATGTATTATAACTAATGTATTATAACTAATGTATTATAACTAATGTATTATAACTAATGCACCATAACTAATGTATTATAACTAATGCAGTATAACTAATGTATTATAACTAATGTATTATAACCAATGTATTATAACTAATGTATTATAACTAATGTATTATAACTAATGTATTATAACTAATGCACATAACTAATGTATTATAACTAATGTATTATAACCAATGTATTATAACTAATGCACATAACTAATGTATTATAACTAATGTATTATAACTAATGTATTATAACTAATGTATTATAACCAATGTATTATAACTAATGTATTATAACTAATGCACATAACTAATGTATTATAACTAATGTATTATAACTAATGCACATAACTAATGTATTATAACTAATGCACCATAACTAATGTATTATAACTAATGCAGTATAACTAATGTATTATAACTAATGTATTATAACTAATGTATTATAACTAATGCACCATAACTAATGTACCATAACTAATGTATTATAACTAATGCACCATAACTAATGTATTATACCTAATGTACCATAACTAATGTATTATAACTAATGTATTATAACTAATGTATTATAACTAATGCACCATAACTAATGTATTATAACTAATGCACCATAACTAATGTATTATAACTAATGTATTATAACTAATGCACCATAACTAATGTATTATAACTAATGCATTATAACTAATGTATTATAACTAATGTATTATAACTAATGTATTATAACTAATGTATTATAACTAATGCACATAACTAATGTATTATAACTAATGTACCATAACTAATGTATGATAACTAATGCACCATAACTAATGTATTATAACTAATGCATTATAACTAATGTATTATAACTAATGTATTATAACTAATGTATTATAACTAATGTATTATAACTAATGCACCATAACTAATGTATTATAACTAATGTATTATAACTAATGCATTATAACTAATGTATTATAACTAATGTATTATAACTAATGTATTATAACTAATGTATTATAACTAATGCGCCATAACTAATGCACCATAACTAATGTATTATAACTAATGTATTATAACTAATGTATTATAACTAATGTATTATAACTAATGTATTATAACTAATGTATTATACCTAATGCGCCATAACTAATGCACCATAACTAATGTATTATAACTAATGTATTATAACTAATGCGCCATAACTAATGTACCATAACTAATGTATTATAACTAATGTACCATAACTAATGTATGATAACTAATGCACCATAACTAATATACCATAACTAATGTATTATAACTAATGTATTATAACTAATGTATTATAACTAATGTATTATAACTAATGTATTATAACTAATGTATTATAACTAATGTACCATAACTAATGTATGATAACTAATGCACCATAACTAATATACCATAACTAATGTATTATAACTAATGTATTATAACTAATGTATTATAACTAATGTATTATAACTAATGTATTATAACTAATGTATTATAACTAATGCGCCATAACTAATGTACCATAACTAATGTATTATAACTAATGCACCATAACTAATGTATTATAACTAATGCATTATAACTAATGTATTATAACTAATGTATTATAACTAATGTATTATAACTAATGTACCATAACTAATGTATTATAACTAATGTACCATAACTAATGTATGATAACTAATGCACCATAACTAATATACCATAACTAATGTATTATAACTAATGTATATAACTAATGTATTATAACTAATGCGCCATAACTAATGCACCATAACTAATGTATTATAACTAATGCATTATAACTAATGTATTATAACTAATGTATTATAACTAATGTATTATAACTAATGTATTATAACTAATGTACCATAACTAATGTATTATAACTAATGTACCATAACTAATGTATGATAACTAATGCACCATAACTAATATACCATAACTAATGTATTATAACTAATGTATATAACTAATGTATTATAACTAATGTACCATAACTAATGTATGATAACTAATGCACCATAACTAATGTATTATAACTAATGTATTATAACTAATGTATTATAACTAATGTATTATAACTAATGCATTATAACTACTGTATTATAACTAATGCGCCATAACTAATGTACCATAACTAATGTATTATAACTAATATTATAACTAATGTACCATAACTAATGTATTATAACTAATGTATTATAACTAATGTACCATAACTAATGTATTATAACTAATGCATTATAACTCATGTATTATAACCAAGGTATTATAACTAATGCACCATAACTAATGCATTATAACTAATGTATTATAACTAATGTACCATAACTAATGTATTATAACTAATGTATTATAACTAATGCGCCATAACTAATGTACCATAACTAATGTATTATAACTAATATTATAACTATTGTACCATAACTAATGTATTATAACTAATGCAGTATAACTAATGTATTATAACTAATGTATTATAACTAATGTATTATAACTAATGTATTATAACTAATGCACCATAACTAATGTACCATACTAATGTATTATAACTAATGTATTATAACTAATGCACCATAACTAATGTACCATAACTAATGTATTATAACTAATATTATAACTATTGTACCATAACTAATGTATTATAACTAATGCAGTATAACTAATGTATTATAACTAATGCGCCATAACTAATGTACCATAACTAATGTATTATAACTAATATTATAACTATTGTACCATAACTAATGTATTATAACTAATGCAGTATAACTAATGTATTATAACTAATGTATTATAACTAATGTATTATAACTAATGCACCATAACTAATGCACCATAACTAATGTACCATAACTAATGTATTATAACTAATGTATTATAACTAATGTATTATAACTAATGTATTATAACTAATGCACCATAACTAATGTACCATAACTAATGTACCATAACTAATGTATTATAACTAATGTATTATAACTAATGCACCATAACTAATGTACCATAACTAATGTACCATAACTAATGTATTATAACTAATATTATAACTAATGTACCATAACTAATGTATTATAACTAATGCATTATAACTCATGTATTATAACCAAGGTATTATAACTGATGTATTATAACTAATGTATTATAACTAATGTATTATAACTAATGCACCATAACTAATGTACCATAACTAATGTATTATAACTAATGTATTATAACTAATGCATATAACTAATGCGCCATAACTAATGCACCATAACTAATGTATTATAACTAATGTATTATAACTAATATTATAACTAATGTACCATAACTAATGTATTATAACTAATGCATTATAACTAATGTATTATAACTAATGCATATAACTAATGCGCCATAACTAATGTATTATAACTAATGTATTATAAGTAATGTATTATAACTAATGTACCATAACTAATGTATTATAACTAATGCGCCATACCTAATGTATTATAACTAATGTATTATAAGTAATGTATTATAACTAATGTATTATAACTAATGTATTATAACTAATGCATATAACTAATGCGCCATAACTAATGCACCATAACTAATGAACCATAACTAATGCACCATACCTAATGCATATCACTAATGGGGCGGCAGGGTAGCCTAGTGTTTAGAGCGTTGGACTAGTAACCGGAAGTTCAAATCCCCGAGCTGACAAGTTACAAACAAATCTGTCGTTCTGCCCCTGAACAGGCAGTTAACCCACTGTTCCAAAGCTGTCATTGAAAATAAGAATTTGTTCTTAACTGACTTGCCTAGTTAAAAAAAAGGTAAAATAAACCAAACAGCTGAGAGGCAGAGAACAAGGGGTGTGTTCAGGTTTATAGGCAGAGAACAAGGGGTGTGTTCAGGTTTAGAGGCAGAGAACAAGGGGTGCGTTCACTAAACACAACATTACCAACAACATGCAACGCAGTACCTAAAAGAGAAATGGAGGGCCATTCAGCAGGTTCATCGGACACTGTGCCAAGGAGAGAACAAGGGGTGCGTTCACTAAACACATTATCGGCAACACAGTGCAAGCACAGTGGCAAAGGACACAACAATACCAACACTATGACAACGCACAACATAACATCTGTGCCAAGGAAAGGAGTTAGAGGCAGAAGATACAGAAGCTAGTAAACAAACGCCACACTGTGAGGGACAGTGTGTATGAGGAAGGAGGAGAGGGGAAAATTGTAATTATGGAGCGAGAGGCGCCAAGTTTATGTCTGAATGAAACACCTGGAGAATTATACCGGATTATACCGCTAATGTTCTCCTGCCTCTCCTCGGTATGGAGGTGTGGGTGGGTGTGTGTGTGTGTACAGTATATGTGTGTATGCATATGTGTATGTGCGTGTCTGCTTGCAAGTGTCTGTGTTTGTGTGATACTGTGTTGATGTGATTATATGGATTTAGTAATAGCCACATGGTCAGGAGTTCTTACTGTCTGAAATCCTCTCCAATCCTAGACCGGACTAGTTTAAAGCCCTGAGAGAACAGACTATTTTTAAAGCCCTGAGAGAACACACTAGTTGAAAGCCCTGAGAGAACAGACTAGTTTTAAAGCCCTGAGAGAACACACTAGTTGAAAGCCCTGAGAGAACAGACTAGTTGAAAGCCCTGAGAGAACAGACTAGTTTAAATCCCTGAGAGAACAGACTAGTTTAAATCCCTGAGAGAACAGACTAGTTTAAATCCCTGAGAGAACAGACTAGTTTAAAGCCCTGAGAGAACAGACTAGTTTAAATCCCTGAGAGAACAGACTAGTTTAAATCCCTGAGAGAACAGACTAGTTGAAATCCCTGAGAGAACAGACTAGTTTAAATCCCTGAGAGAACAGACTAGTTTAAAGCCCTGAGAGAACACACTAGTTTAAATCCCTGAGAGAACACACTAGTTTAAATCCCTGAGAGAACAGACTAGTTTAAATCCCTGAGAGAACAGACTAGTTTAAATCCCTGAGAGAACAGACTAGTTTAAATCCCTGAGAGAAAAGACTAGTTTAAATCCCTGAGAGAACAGACTAGTTTAAATCCCTGAGAGAACAGACTAGTTTAAAGCCCTGAGAGAACAGACTCGTTTAAATCCCTGAGAGAACAGACTAGTTTAAAGCCCTGAGAGAACAGACTAGTTTAAATCCCTGAGAGAACAGACTAGTTTAAATCCCTGAGAGAACAGACTAGTTTAAATCCCTGAGAGAACAGACTAGTTTAAATCCCTGAGAGAACAGACTAGTTTAAAGCCCTGAGAGAACAGACTAGTTTAAATCCCTGAGAGAACAGACTAGTTTAAATCCCTGAGAGAACAGACTAGTTGAAATCCCTGAGAGAACAGACTAGTTTAAATCCCTGAGAGAACAGACTAGTTTAAAGCCCTGAGAGAACAGACTAGTTTAAATCCCTGAGAGAACAGACTAGTTTAAATCCCTGAGAGAACAGACTAGTTTAAATCCCTGAGAGAACAGACTAGTTTAAATCCCTGAGAGAACAGACTAGTTTAAATCCCTGAGAGAACAGACTAGTTTAAATCCCTGAGAGAACAGACTAGTTTAAATCCCTGAGAGAACAGACTAGTTTAAATCCCTGAGAGAACAGACTAGTTTAAATCCCTGAGAGAACACACTAGTTTAAATCCCTGAGAGAACACACTAGTTTAAATCCCTGAGAGAACAGACTAGTTTAAATCCCTGAGAGAACAGACTAGTTTAAATCCCTGAGAGAACAGACTAGTTTAAATCCCTGAGAGAAAAGACTAGTTTAAATCCCTGAGAGAACAGACTAGTTTAAATCCCTGAGAGAACAGACTAGTTTAAAGCCCTGAGAGAACAGACTCGTTTAAATCCCTGAGAGAACAGACTAGTTTAAATCCCTGAGAGAACAGACTAGTTTAAATCCCTGAGAGAACAGACTAGTTTAAATCCCTGAGAGAACAGACTAGTTTAAATCCCTGAGAGAACAGACTAGTTTAAATCCCTGAGAGAACAGACTAGTTTAAATCCCTGAGAGAACAGACTAGTTTAAATCCCTGAGAGAACAGACTAGTTTAAATCCCTGAGAGAACAGACTAGTTGAAATCCCTGAGAGAACAGACTAGTTTAAATCCCTGAGAGAACAGACTAGTTTAAAGCCCTGAGAGAACAGACTAGTTTAAATCCCTGAGAGAACAGACTAGTTTAAATCCCTGAGAGAACAGACTAGTTTAAAGCCCTGAGAGAACAGACTAGTTTAAATCCCTGAGAGAACAGACTAGTTTAAAGCCCTGAGAGAACAGACTAGTTTAAAGCCCTGAGAGAACAGACTAGTTTAAATCCCTGAGAGAACAGACTAGTTTAAATCCCTGAGAGAACAGACTAGTTTAAATCCCTGAGAGAACAGACTAGTTGAAATCCCTGAGAGAACAGACTAGTTGAAATCCCTGAGAGAACAGACTAGTTGAAATCCCTGAGAGAACAGACTAGTTGAAATCCCTGAGAGAACAGACTAGTTGAAATCCCTGAGAGAACAGACTAGTTGAAATCCCTGAGAGAACAGACTAGTTGAAATCCCTGAGAGAACAGACTAGTTTAAATCCCTGAGAGAACAGACTAGTTTAAAGCCCTGAGAGAACAGACTAGTTTAAATCCCTGAGAGAACAGACTAGTTTAAATCCCTGAGAGAACAGACTAGTTGAAATCCCTGAGAGAACAGACTAGTTGAAATCCCTGAGAGAACAGACTAGTTTAAATCCCTGAAAGAACAGACTAGTTTAAATCCCTGAGAGAACAGACTAGTTTAAATCCCTGAGAGAACAGACTAGTTTAAATCCCTGAGAGAACAGACTAGTTTAAATCCCTGAGAGAACAGACTAGTTTAAATCCCTGAGAGAACAGACTAGTTTAAATCCCTGAGAGAACAGACTAGTTTAAATCCCTGAGAGAACAGACTAGTTTAAATCCCTGAGAGAACAGACTAGTTTAAAGCCCTGAGAGAACAGACTAGTTTAAATCCCTGAGAGAACAGACTAGTTTAAATCCCTGAGAGAACAGACTAGTTTAAAGCCCTGAGAGAACAGACTAGTTTAAAGCCCTGAGAGAACAGACTAGTTTAAATCCCTGAGAGAACAGACTAGTTTAAAGCCCTGAGAGAACAGACTAGTTTAAAGCCCTGAGAGAACAGACTAGTTTAAATCCCTGAGAGAACAGACTAGTTTAAATCCCTGAGAGAACAGACTAGTTTAAAGCCCTGAGAGAACAGACTAGTTTAAATCCCTGAGAGAACAGACTAGTTTAAATCCCTGAGAGAACAGACTAGTTTAAATCCCTGAGAGAACAGACTAGTTTAAATCCCTGAGAGAACAGACTAGTTTAAATCCCTGAGAGAATAGACTAGTTTAAATCCCTGAGAGAACAGACTAGTTTAAATCCCTGAGAGAACAGACTAGTTTAAAGCCCTGAGAGAACAGACTAGTTTAAATCCCTGAGAGAACAGACTAGTTTAAATCCCTGAGAGAACAGACTAGTTTAAAGCCCTGAGAGAACAGACTAGTTTAAATCCCTGAGAGAACAGACTAGTTTAAATCCCTGAGAGAACAGACTAGTTTAAAGCCCTGAGAGAACAGACTAGTTTAAATCCCTGAGAGAACAGACTAGTTTAAAGCCCTGAGAGAACAGACTAGTTTAAATCCCTGAGAGAACAGACTAGTTTAAATCCCTGAGAGAACAGACTAGTTTAAATCTCTGAGAGAACAGACTAGTTTAAATCCCTGAGAGAACAGACTAGTTTAAATCCCTGAGAGAACAGACTAGTTTAAATCCCTGAGAGAACAGACTAGTTTAAACCCCTGAGAGAACAGACTAGTTTAAATCCCTGAGAGAACAGACTAGTTTAAATCCCTGAGAGAACAGACTAGTTTAAATCCCTGAGAGAACAGACTAGTTTAAAGCCCTGAGAGAACAGACTAGTTTAAAGCCCTGAGAGAACAGACTAGTTTAAATCCCTGAGAGAACAGACTAGTTTAAATCCCTGAGAGAACAGACTAGTTTAAATCCCTGAGAGAACAGACTAGTTTAAATCCCTGAGAGAACAGACTAGTTTAAATCCCTGAGAGAACAGACTAGTTTAAATCCCTGAGAGAACAGACTAGTTTAAATCCCTGAGAGAACAGACTAGTTTAAATCCCTGAGAGAACAGACTAGTTTAAATCCCTGAGAGAACAGACTAGTTTAAATCCCTGAGAGAACAGACTAGTTTAAATCCCTGAGAGAACAGACTAGTTTAAATCCCTGAGAGAACACACTAGTTTAAATCCCTGAGAGAACAGACTAGTTTAAATCCCTGAGAGAACAGACTAGTTTAAATCCCTGAGAGAACAGACTAGTTTAAATCCCTGAGAGAACAGACGAGTGGTGTGTTTCCTCTAAACTGACTTGTTGCGGATAAAAATCAATGTTGATGACATAGTGCACACAAAATGTACTTTTCCACCTAATACCTCATGCACTGAATAATGTGTAAATCATCATATTTTCAACTCTACCGATTGTTTTGTCACAAAGAAATGTTGTGTTAAATAGCAAATGTACCTGCTCTGTCTTGGAACCTGCACTCTAGCCAACAGCTCGCAGATACAGTCAGGGTAGGCTAGCAGTGGCATGGGATCATGGATACCAAAGGAAGCCTCGTTTCCCCCCCAAAAAATGTACCAAGAAAAAATGGAAAAACCATCTTGTTTCATAATGCTCCATTAATTTGCAAGAGGCTGAATGTGTCTCACCGGAGAACGCATCCGAGAGAGCGAAACAGCACCTCTCTGTCTCTGTGTGTGTAGCCCATCTATCTAATGCTGTCTGGGCAAAAGAGCATTACCTTTGTGCCGCCCGTAGCATTGAATGCAAGGGAAGCCAGCGAGTATTTGGCCTACCTTGAAAAAATAAAAAATGGTAATAGCCAATCAGCGTTGAGCTAAACTGAACGAGCTCAACTGTGATTGGTCCTGGCGAACCAAAAAAAAAAAAAAAAAAAAAAATGTCATGGAAAGCCATTTTGGATTTGGCTTCACTCCAATCAAATCACATTGAGAACATATGTCATTGACAGAAACAAGTTGAATTGTTGCATCTCGTTGTGTTGTTGTCTTCCGGTGTCTAGCTAGCTAGCTAGCTAAATTTGTCCCTTTCCTAAATTAGCCATGGATGGAGATAGAGATTTAGACTTGTGGTTTTACTTATTTCTCGGTACTGGCCAATGACTATAACGGCAAATCTGATCAAACCATAAATGTATACATTGAGGATGGAAGTCCAATATGTAGCTAGATGTAAAAGCCTAACGTTAACTGGCTAACATTGCCCATGAAAGGAAGTTAGGCTAACGAGCAAGTGTTTTCGTCAGGTAGCCAAGGACAACAACAAAAATAAAAGTGTGTACTGTATGACAGAGACCGTTTAGACAACATGACAATGGGAGGATGTTGGCGTTTCTCTACCAGTAGGGTGAGTCAACATGACAATGGGAGGATGTTGGCGTTTCTCTACCAGTAGGGTGAGTCAACATGACAATGGGAGGATGTTGGCGTTTCTCTACAAGTAGGGTGAGTCAACATGACAATGGGAGGATGTTGGCGTTTCTCTACCAGTAGGGTGAGTCAACATGACAATGGGAGGATGTTGGGGTTTCTCTACCAGTAGGGTGAGTCAACATGACAATGGGAGGATGTTGGCGTTTCTCTACCAGTAGGGTGAGTCAACATGACAATGGGAGGATGTTGGCGTTTCTATACCAGTAGGGTGAGTCAACATGACAATGGGAGGATGTTGGCGTTTCTATACCAGTAGGGTGAGTCAACATGACAATGGGAGGATGTTGGTGTTTCTCTACCAGTAGGGTGAGTCAACATGACAATGGGAGGATGTTGGCGTTTCTCTATCAGTAGGGTGAGTCAACATGACAATGGGAGGATGTTGGCGTTTCTCTACCAGTAGGGTGAGTCAACATGACAATAGGAGAATGTTGGCGTTTCTATCCCAGTAGGGTGAGTCAACATGACAATGGGAGGATGTTGGTGTTTCTCTACCAGTAGGGTGAGTCAACATGACAATGGGAGGATGTTGGCGTTTCTATGCCAGTAGGGTGAGTAAACATTACAATGGGAGGGTGTTGGCGTTTCTATACCAGTAGGGTGAGTCAACATGACAATGGGAGGATGTTGGCGTTTCTCTACAAGTAGGTTGAGTCAACATGACAATGGGAGGATGTTGGCGTTTCTATACCAGTAGGGTGAGTCAACATGACAATGGGAGGATGTTGGCGTTTCTCTACAAGTAGGGTGAGTCAACATGACAATGGGAGGATGTTGGCGTTTCTCTACCAGTAGGGTGAGTCAACATGACAATGGGAGGATGTTGGCGTTTCTATACCAGTAGGGTGAGTCAACATGACAATGGGAGGATGTTGGCGTTTCTCTACCAGTAGGGTGAGTCAACATGACAATGGGAGGATGCTGGCGTTTCTCTACCAGTAGGGTGAGTCAAGTTGACAATGGGAGGATGTTGGCGTTTCGCTACCAGTAGGGTGAGTCAACATGACAATGGGAGGATGTTGGCGTTTCTCTACCAGTAGGGTGAGTCAACATGACAATGGGAGGATGTTGGCGTTTCTCTACAAGTAGGGTGAGTCAACATGACAATGGGAGGATGTTGGCGTTTCTCTACCAGTAGGTTGAGTCAACATGACAATGGGAGGATGTTGGGGTTTCTCTACCAGTAGGGTGAGTCAACATGACAATGGGAGGATGTTGGCGTTTCTCTACCAGTAGGGTGAGTCAACATGACAATGGGAGGATGTTGGCGTTTCTCTACCAGTAGGGTGAGTCAACATGTTTTTCTAAACACGCACACACACTCACGTGCACACGCACATACGCTCACACACACGCTCACTCACTCACACACTCACACACTCACGCGCACACACACGCGCGCGCACACACCCACACACTCACTCACGCACACACACGCGCACACACACTCACTCACGCGCACACACACACACACAGATAAATCAGAACCGTAGACAGCCACATCATATTTAGCTTTAAGTTGATTGGACTAAATAGTTTCTGGTTTCTTTTAGTTGTCACTGTATTAGACATAGCAGAGGTGATTTGATGATGTTGAAATGGTGCTGGAATAGTGGAGGCAGCTCCTGTTTTTTAGTGTGACTTGCGGCAACTCTCTGTGGTTCTAAATCAAATAGTTGTTTTAGTGGTCTGAAAAATGTCTGAAACATGACCTTGCTTGATCTTGCTGTAGGTCATGTAACTGTTTGTTGCATTCAACACGCTTTGTGGACTTCACCGGACAGAGGCTGCTCTCCAGGGTTAGTGATGAAACAAAGGTGTGGTTAAATGTATTCTGCCACTGTGTCTTCTAATTGTCTTGGTCTTTAGGCCACTGTGTCTTCTAATTGTCTTGGTCTTTAGGCCACTGAGTCTTCTAATTGTCTTGGTCTTTAGGCCACTGTGTCTTCTAATTGTCTTGGTCTTTAGGCCACTGTGTCTTCTAATTGTCTTGGTCTTTAGGGCCTATATATCACAGTGTCATATGGACTAAGTATCTCTATAACAGGTTATAGAGCAAAACAACGCAATTATCACAACATGGCCCCCAAAAAATTCAGGCTTGGCTTCCTCTGTGATTTTACCCAAACGCACACTACAGGAGGAGATTATTACCATGGATTTTTTTTTGTTTGTTGTCAAACGGCAGTCAAGCATCGATCCTCATGTCACCAGAATAAGACGCTTGATATTCCTTGGAAAGGACCATCAAGCTCATCACCATGACCACACAGCCATCCAATCGCCGTAGACAAACACTGGCAGTAGAACGGGCCTCACTGATGAGCTCAGTGACTTTCAGGATGACAACTTTCCAAACAAGTCAGTTCGTCAAATTTCTGACCTGCTAGGAGCCGCCCGCCTCCCCTGGGTGTCAACTGTAAGAGCTGTTATTGTGAAGTGGAAAGGTCTAGGAGCAACAACGGCTCCGCCTTGAAGAGGTAGGCCACACAAGCTCCGAGAACGGGACCGGCGTGTGCTGAAGAGTGTAGCGTGTAAATATCGTCTGAGTTCCAAACTGCCTCTGGAAGCAACGTTAGCGAAAAAAGTATTCTTAATGATGTAAAGCTCGCCACCCCCCCATTGGTCTCTGGAGTGACGAATCACGCTTCACCATTTGGCAGTCCGACGGACAAATCTGGGTTTTGGCGGCTGCCAGGAGAACGCTACCCGCCCGAATGCACAGTGCCAACTGTCAAGTTTGGTAGAGGAGAAATAATGGTCTGGGGTGGTTTTTTAAATCTTAACCCTAGAGCATACAATGACATTCTAGACGATTCTGTGCTTCCAACTTTATGGCAAATGTGGTTTGTAGAAAAAGGTGTGTAAGAACTTGGCTGGCCTGCACAGAGCCCTGACCTCAACCCCATCGAACACCTTTGAGAGCATTTGGAATGCCGAGTGCGAGCCAGGACTAATTGCCTTAACATCAATGCCTGACCTCACTAATGCTCTTACGGCTGAAAGGAAGAAAATCCCAGCAGCAATGTTCCAACATCTAGTGGAGAGCCTTCCCAGAAGAGTGGAGGCAGTTATAGCAGCAATGTTCCAACATCTAGTGGAAAGCCTTCCCAGAAGAGTGGAGGCAGTTATAGCAGCAATGTTCCAACATCTAGTGGAAAGCCTTCCCAGAAGAGTGGAGGCTGTTATAGCAGCAAAGGGGGGACACACTCCATATTAATGCCCATGATTTTGGAATGAGATGTTCGATGAGCAGGTGTCCACATACTTTTGGTCATGCAGTGTACTTCGATATGATGATCAATATTTGACCATGAAGCCATTTCCACTGCCATTTCTCACATAATACATTTTACCGACACAAACAGATAATCTAATATTAAAGAAGTCTTCTAATATTCTGAAGTCTCGAGGTATTGCTCGCCTGAGGTAGAGTACCTTATGACAAGCTGTTGACCACGCTTTCTTGATGTCTATAGTATTCTCTCGGGTATGCAGTCTGGTTTCCGCTCAGGTTATGGATGTGTCACTGCAACCTTAAAGGTCCTCAATGATGTCACCATTGCCCTTGATTCTAAGCAATGTTGTGCTGCTATTTTTATTGACTTGGCCAAAGCTTTTGATACGGTAGACCTTTCCATTCTTGTGGGCCGGCTAAGGAGTATTGGTTTCTCTGAGGGGTCTTTGGCCTGGTTTGCTAACTACCTCTCTCAAAGAGTGCAGTGTATGAAGTCAGAAAATCTGCTGTCTCAGCCACTGCCTATCACCAAGGGAGTATCCCAAGGCTCGACCCTAGGCCCCACGCTCTTCTCAATTTACATCAACAACATAGCTCAGGCATTTATATGCAGATGATACAGTCTTATACTCAGCTGGCCCCAACCCGGGTTTTTGTGTTAAACGCTCTACAACAAAGCTTTCTTAGCGTCCAACAAGCTTTCTCTACCCTTAACCTTGTTCTGAACACCTCCAAAACAAAGGTCATGTGGTTTGGTAAGGAGAATGCCCCTCTCCCCACCGGTGTGATTACTATCTCTGAGGGTTTAGAGCTTGAGGTAGTCACCTCATACAAGTACTTGGGAGTATGGCTAGACGGTACACTGTCCTTCTCTCAGCACATATCAAAGCTGCATGCTAAAGTTAAATCTAGACTTGGTTTCCTCTATCGTAATCGCTCCTCTTTCACCCCAAACTAACCCTGATTCAGATGACCATCCTACCCATGCTAGATTACGGAGACGTAATTTATAGATCGTCAGGTAAGGGTGCTCTCGAGCGGCTAGATGTTCTTTACCATTTGGCCATCAGATTTGCCACCAATGCTCCTCATAGGACACATCACTGCACTCTGTACTCCTCTGTAAACTGGTCATCTCTGTATACCCAACGCAAGACCCACTGGTTGATGCTTATTTATAAAACCCTGTTAGGCCTCCCTCCCCCCTATCTGAGAAATCTACTGCAGCCCTCATCCTCCACATACAAACATCCGTTCTGCCAGTCACATTCTGTTAAAGGTCCACAAAGCACACACATTCCTGGGTCGTTCGTCTTTTCAGTGCTCTGCAGCTAGCGACTGGAACGAGCTGCAACAAACACTCAAACTGTTGTTGTCTCTACCTTCTTGCCCTTGGTGCTGTTGTCTGTTCCCAATAATGCTTGTACCATGTTTTGTGCTCCTACCATGTTGTGTTGCTACCATGTTGTTGTTATGTTGTGTTGCTACCATGCTGTATTGTCATGTGTTGCTGCCATGCTCTGTTGTTGTCTTAGGTCTCTCTTCATGTAGTGTTGTGTTGTCTCTCTTGTCGTGATGTGTTTTGTCCTATATTGATATTATTATTTACTTATATACAGTTGAAGACAGAAGTTTACATACACTTAGGTTGGAGTCATTAAAACTCATTTTTCAACCACTCCACACATTTCTTGTTAACAAACTGTAGTTTTGGCAAGTCGGTTAGGACATCTACTTTGTGCAAAATCACACAAGTAATTTTCCAACAATTGTTTACAGACAGATTATTTCACTTATAATTCACTGTATCACAATTCCAGTGGGTGAGAAGTTTACATACACTAAGTTGACTGTGCCTTTAAACAGCTTGGAAAATTCCAGAAAATCATGTCATAGCTTTAGAAGCTTCTGATAGGCTAATTGACATCATTTGAGTCAATTGGAGGTGGACCTGTGGATGTATTTCAAGGCCTAACTTCAAACTCAGTGCCTCTTTGCTTGACATCATGGGAAATCAGCAAAGACCTCTGAAAAAAAATGGTAGATCTCCACAAGTCTGGTTCATCTATTCCAAACGCCTGAAGGTACCACTTTCATCTGTACAAACAATAGTACGCAAGTATAAACACCATGGGACCACGCAGCCGTCATACCGCTCAGAAAGGAGACGCGTTCTGTCTCCTAGAGATGAACGTACTTTTGTGGGAAAAGTGCAACTCAGTCCCAGAACAACAGCAAAGGACCTTGTGAAGATGCTGGAAGAAACAGGTGGATACTCTATATCCACAGTAAAACAAGTCCTATGTCGACATAACCTGAAAGGCCGCTCAGCAAGGAAGAAGCCACTGCTCCAAAACCACCATAAAAAAAGCCAGACTGCGGTTTGCAACTGGTACCAGAACCATCTGTATATAGCCTCGTTATGTTATTTTATTGTGTTACTTGTTATTATTTTTTTACTATTGTTTATTTGGTAAATATTTTCTTAACTCTTCTTGACCTGCATTGTTGGTTAAGGGCTAGTAAGTAAGCATTTCACCAGAAAAGGTCTACTACACCTGTTGTATTCGGCACATGTGACGAATAAAGTTTTGATTTGATTTGAAAAGATCCCAACATGTCCAACGAACAGATCATCTGTTGGCATTTTTCACATTTTGAACGAAACCTCCTATTTCCAATCACAATTGGTAATAATATTCTTTTTCTATACGGTTTGACTTTACTCGCATAAAAACTGTGGATGGAAATGTGGATAGTGTCTCACTAGGATAAACGTTGATTTTTGACTGAGCATCGCGGGTTCAATCCCATTTCTTGGTACTCGTTTAAAAAAAAAAGAAAAATATTGCGAAGAAGAAGGCATATAGTGACGTCTTGGGGACCTGGACAAACGTGGAATATTGCAGTCTATCTTTAGTGATCTCGTTGCTCTTACCTTTCTTGTCTCCGAAGAACAGTGTCTGCTGTGCAGGGTTAGACCACTGGAGGGAAGTTTGGTCGTTGTACTCTACCCTGCAAGTCATGTTGGCTGTCCCCCCCTCTGTTACCGTCTGATTCTGGACCAAGGGTTGCTGCCCTGACGACCCTGGGGAGAGAGGGGAGAGAAGACAGGGAGAGAAAGGAGTTAAAATGACAAAACATCATTTGCAGCGTAAGAGTCATTGGGTTTAGTATGGGTAAACATTCTTGCTATCAGAAGACAAACGCAGTTCTTCCAATCTAAGAGAGATGGTTGTAGTTTTGTGCCAGCATCAAACCTTTTCAACGTTGAAGTTTCGATTTCCAAATACAGCATGTGTAGACCGTATACCCTGTGATTGCATAGAATGCTTCTATTCCTCTATACTGTAGCCTACATGGTTTAGTGTTCTACATGGTTTAGTGTTCTACGTGGTTTAGTGTTCTACGCTGTTTAGTGTTCTACATGGTTAGTGTTCTACGTGGTTTAGTGTTCTACGTGGTTTAGTGTTCTACATGGTTAGTGTTCTACGTGGTTTAGTGTTCTACGTGGTTTAGTGTTCTACGTGGTTTAGTGTTCTACGCTGTTTAGTGTTCTACATGGTTAGTGTTCTACATGTTTAGTGTTCTACTTGGTTTAGTGTTCTACACCAACATGGTTTAGTGTTCTACATGGTTTAGTGTTCTACACCAACATGGTTTAGTGTTCTACATGGTTAGGTGTTCTACATGGTTTAGTGTTCTACACCAACATGGTTTAGTGTTCTACATGGTTTAGTGTTCTACATGGTTTAGTGATCTACATGGTTTAGTGTTCTACACCAACATGGTTTAGTGTTCTATATGGTTTAGTGTTCTATATGGACATGGTTTAGTGTTCTACATTGTTTAGTGTTCTATATGGTTTAGTGTTCTACATGGTTTAGTGTTCTATATGGTTTAGTGTTCTACATGGTTTAGTGTTCTACATGGCTTAGTGTTCTACATGGTTTAGTGTTCTACATGGTTTAGTGTTCTACACCAACATGGTTTAGTGTTCTACATGGTTTAGTGTTCTATATGGACATGGTTTAGTGTTCTACATGGTTTAGTGTTCTATATGGACACTGTTTAGTGTTCTACATGGTTTAGTGTTCTACATGGTTTAGTGTTCTACATGGTTTAGTGTTCTATATGGACATGGTTTAGTGTTCTACATGGTTTAGTCATGTTCATGGTTTACTGTTAAATGTTGTCATGTGTCTTGTGTACCATTCATCAAATTCCCTCTCAGGAAATACACACGACGTTCCCTCTCAGGAAATACAACACGACGTTCCCTCTCAGGAAATACAACATGACGTTCCCTCTCAGGAAATACAACACGACGTTCCCTCTCAGGAAATACAACACGACGTTCCCTGTCAGGAATTACAACACAACGTTCCCTCTCAGGAAATACAACACGACGTTCCCTCTCAGGAAATACAACACGACGTTCCCTCTCAGGAAATACAGCACGACGTTCCCTCTCAGGAAATACAACACGACGTTCCCTCTCAGGAAATACAACACGACGTTCCCTCTCAGGAAATACAACACGACGTTCCCTCTCAGGAAATACAACACGACGTTCCCTCTCAGGAAATACAACACGACATTCCCTCTCAGGAAATACAACACAACGTTCCCTCTCAGGAAATACAACACGACGTTCCCTCTCAGGAAATACAACATAACGTTCCCTGTCAGGAAATACAACACGACGTTCCCTCTCAGGAAATACAACACGACGTTCCCTCTCAGGAAATACAGCACGACGTTCCCTCTCAGGAAATACAACACGACGTTCCCTCTCAGGAAATACAACACGACGTTCCCTCTCAGGAAATACAACACGACGTTCCCTCTCAGGAAATACAACATGGAGTTGACATTATAGCGGTAGAGGGTCGTTGGCATTCCACTGAGCGAAGCGTTCTTTGTGATATGAGGACACAAACATGTGAAACATCAGTCCCATTTCCTGCAAATAGAACAAAGCAGAGGAGATACGTTGGATGGAGCCTACTCTCCAGGAAGGAGGCTGAAAGGCCTAATTACTAGCCCAAGATTGAGCTCCCCTCTGGGGGGTAAATTAGCTCCTCTACGGGCCTCTCTAACTAAGAACCACCACTAAAGTCTCAGGATAAATCGCGGCTTAATGCTCACACACACAGGGAGGGAGGGGGACGGAGAGCGAGGGGGAGGGAGAGGGATGGGGTGGGAGAGGGAGGGAGGGAGAGAGATGGACAGGGAGGGAGGGAAGGAAGGGGAAGAGAGAGAGGGAGAGATGGACAAGGAGGAAGGGGAGAGAGAGAGAGAGAGAGAGGGAGAGGGAGGGACGGGGAGGGAGGGAGGAAGAAAGAGATAAAAACAAACAAACTTTGTTGGCCCAATAGTTGTACATAATTTACAATGCAAACTTTATTTAAAATACAAACTTTATTTCATTTAACCTAGAAAGTTAGAACCAAACCCCTCTCCTCGTCCACTGCACATAGACCAGCCTCCACCTGCACAGCAGTGATTCTATGGCTGATCAGTAGAGCTGACCCCGGTGTGGACACCCCTGCAGCCTCCCCCTCAGTCTGGCCGTCTCAGCCCACCCCCTCAGTCTGGCCGTCTCAGCCCACCCCCTCAGTCTGGCCGCCTCAGCCCTCTCCCTCAGTCTGGCCGTCTCAGCCCTCTCCTTCAGCCTGGCCGTCTCAGCCCTCTCCCTCAGTCTGGCCGTCTCAGCCCTCTCCCTCAGTCTGGCCGCCTCAGCCCACCCCCTCAGTCTGGCCGTCTCAGCCCTCTCCCTCAGTCTGGCCGCCTCAGCCCTCTCCCTCAGTCTGGCCGTCTCAGCCCTCTCCCTCAGCCTGGCCGTCTCAGCCCTCTCCCTCAGTCTGGCCGTCTGAGCCCTCTCCCTCAGTCTGGCCGCCTCAGCCCACCCCCTCAGTCTGGCCGTCTCAGCCCACCCCCTCAGTCTGGCCGTCTCAGCCCACCCCCTCAGCCTGCCGTCTCAGCCCACCCCCTCAGCCTGCCGTCTCAGCCCACCACCTCAGTCTGGCCGTCTCAGCCCACCCCCTCAGCCTGGCCGCCTCAGCCCGCCGCCTCAGCCCACCCCCTCAGTCTGGCCGTCTCAGCCCACCCCCTCAGTCTGGCCGTCTCAGCCCACCCCCTCAGCCTGGCCGCCTCAGCCCGCCGCCTCAGCCCACCCCCTCAGTCTGGCCGTCTCAGCCCACCCCCTCAGCCTGGCCGCCTCAGCCCGCCGCCTCAGCCCACCCCCTCAGTCTAGCCGTCTCAGCCCACTCCCTCAGTCTGGCCGTCTCAGCCCACCCCCTCAGTCTGGCCGTCTCAGCCCACCCCCTCAGCCTGGCCGCCTCAGCCCACCCCCTCAGCCTGGCCGCCTCAGCCCACCCCCTCAGCCTGGCCGCCTCAGCATACCCCCACAATTTCACCATAACAGAAGCCCAGAGTACAGTAGCTTGATCCATGATCTAAACCCACTACCCAGGCTAAACATCACCCTGTGTGTCTGTAACAACACTGGGAACATCACCCTGTGTGTCTGTAATTACACTGGGCACATCACCCCGAGTGTCTGTAATTACACTGGGCACATCACCCCGTGTGTCTGTAATTACACTGGGTACATCACCCTGTGTGTCTGTAATTACACTGGGCACATCGCCCTGAGTGTCTGTAATTACACTGGGCACATCACCCTGTGTGTCTGTAATTACACTGGGTACATCACCCTGTGTGTCTGTAATTACACTGGGCACATCACCCTGAGTGTCTGTAATTACACTGGGCACATCACCCTGGGTGTCGGTAATTACACTTGGCACATCACCCTGTGTGTCTGTAATTACACTGGGTACATCACCCTGTGTGTCTGTAATTACACTGGGCACATGCCCCTGTGTGTCTGTAATTACACTGGGAACATCACCCTGTGTGTCTGTAATTACACTGGGCACATCACCCTGAGTGTCTGTAATTACACTGGGCACATCACCCTGGGTGTCGGTAATTACACTTGGCACATCACCCTGAGTGTCTGTAACAACACTGGGCACATCACCCTGTGTGTCTGTAATTACACTGGGCACATCACCCTGGGTGTCTGTAATTACACTTGGCACATCACCCTGCGTGTCTGTATTTACACTGGGCACATCATTCTCCACTGTCTGTGAGACAGGCGTATCAACCTCATAGTCAGCTGCTCTTTGTAATCACTGCCGGGAGTTCAGCCACTTTCACGACGCCCCTGAGCTCCCTGCCACGGCAACCTGCCACGGCAACCTGGCTACATTAACAATCCTCAACATTAACATCAACCGTATGAATCTTGCAATTCCCATGTTTAGGGTTGAGTCTGGTCCTCAGCTGTGGAGACAGACAGAGGGATCCATCATGTGCCCCACTCACCCCGCTCCCTGTATGTGCATGCCTACTGCTTTACCCCCCCCCCCCCCACAATCAAAACACTTCAGACTACCCATGGTCGCATTAAAACCCTGTAGGCTTTCTCCTCATACCTCACCTGATACGAAATAACCTAATGTTTTTGTTGTTGTCGGTCAGTCTAAAAAAAACAAAACATGAAAACCTGCCTTATTAAGTGGTAAAGTGTTACAACAGTTTTTTTACATTAGAGTAATAACTCTCTCTTTGGGATGGCGAATTTCCGGTTAAGGTGTGAGCTCTCGCATCAGGTCGCCATCGCACATGAACGGTGGTGGCACATTGAATATGTTCGAGAAGCAGTGGAAAGATTTTCATAGCCAATAGATCCTCCACTGTCACATTTTGATTCTGACATACACCTGAAACCGTGACGGAGATACAAGGAAGTCCACTTTTCCTTTTTATTTTTATCATCTTCTTCATAGCTCCAGAAAGCCAGCGCCATCATCCAGGCAGATCGCTCAAGATTGACTTCGAAAACGGACGTCCACGTCCTGAGGACATCGGAGAAATGCCTTGAAAACTGCCCACCAGGGGCGCAACAATGAGCGCTATGTTGCCATTAAGTAGGCTTGGGTTTTGCTAGGGCAAAATCGTATGACTACAAATCCAAAGGTCACTTGTTCAATCCTAGTGGCAAACACTCATTTATTGTTTTTCAACCTATCCCAAACCTTAACCATTAACTTCAAGATCCCACCATACAGATATCCCTCTGCCATTTCCTGGTTGATAAACTTCCAGTAGTTTGCCTAATTTAAAAAAAACAAACCAGTATGGAGTATAGAATCGTTGCAACATCTAAACTGTTCTGAAATATATTTTCTATAACCACAAATTATGTATTTTCTGATGTTTTGAAGCTGCTGAACAAAACCGAAAGTAAAAGACAAAAAAAAATTAAGAATGGAAAGCATAGAAATAGCACACCTAGAACAGATATACCTCTTTTTAAAACTTTATTTCAATGAGAACGACAGATCTATTCCACACATTTCTATGTGAATTTGGTCAGGTCGCTCCCAACAAAGTTACATGTTGTAGTTTTAACCTTCCGGGACGAATCCCTTAAAATAACGTTTTCACCCTATCCAAGACCTTAACCCTCAACTTCGGGATTTGACGTTTGGAGAAACGGAACGACGTCAAGCAGGAGTCGTCGACCCAGGGTGTCAAAAACACTTTGAAATGTGACGTTTGGAGAAACATGGATAAACCGCGAGATCTTGTTCCCATCATCACCACCACCACCATCATTAATCCTGTCACTACCATCCAACTAGGCTTCCATCAGAATAGATACCTTCACTACCATCCAACTAGGCTTCCGTCAGAATAGATACCTTCACTATCATCCAACTAGGCTTCCGTCAGAATAGATACCTTCACTACCATCCAACTAGGCTTCCGTCAGACTAGATACCTTCACTACCATCCAACTAGGCTTCCGTCAGACTAGATACCTTCACTACCATCCAACTAGGCTTCCATCAGAATAGATACCTTCACTACCATCCAACTAGGCTTCCGTTAGAATAGATACCTTCACTACCATCCAACTAGGCTTCCGTCAGAATAGATACCTTCACTACCATCCAACTAGGCTTCCGTCAGAATAGATACCTTCACTACCATCCAACTAGGCTTCCGTCAGAATAGATACCTTCACTACCATCCAACTAGGCTTCCGTCAGAATAGATACCTTCACTACCATCCAACTAGGCTTCCGTCAGAATAGATACCTTCACTACCATCCAACTAGGCTTCCGTCAGAATAGATACCTTCACTACCATCCAACTAGGCTTCCGTCAGAATAGATACCTTCACTACCATCCAACTAGGCTTCCGTCAGAATAGATACCTTCACTACCATCCAACTAGGCTTCCGTCAGAATAGATACCTTCACTACCATCCAACTAGGCTTCCGTCAGAATAGATACCTTCACTACCATCCAACTAGGCTTCCGTCAGAATAGATACCTTCACTACCATCCAACTAGGCTTCCGTCAGAATAGATACCTTCACTATCATCCAACTAGGCTTCCATCAGAATAGATACCTTCACTACCATCCAACTAGGCTTCCGTCAGAATAGATACCTTCACTACCATCCAACTAGGCTTCCGTCAGAATAGATACCTTCACTACCATCCAACTAGGCTTCCGTCAGAATAGATACCTTCACTACCATCCAACTAGGCTTCCGTCAGAATAGATACCTTCACTACCATCCAACTAGGCTTCCGTCAGAATAGATACCTTCACTACCATCCAACTAGGCTTCCATCAGAATAGATACCTTCACTACCATCCAACTAGGCTTCCGTCAGAATAGATACCTTCACTACCATCCAACTAGGCTTCCATCAGAATAGATACCTTTCCCCCCCCAAAAAAAAAATAAATTCAGCGAGCTAACCATTATCTTATCGATAATTTTCTTATTTTGTCTGCATACTACAATTCAGCGTTTAGCTGCGAATGAGTACAAGACAAGACAGCCTAACCGTGAATACAATCCTTGATATTTGGGACACAGCCACAGTGCTCCAATCTAAACCATCTTATTTTAAATGGACAACGTTGTTTTCTATCCAAACCATTCTTCAGAGAACGTTCTCAAGGGTCAGTGTTCGTTCTAATAAAGCTTTAGCTCATTCAATTTCAATTTCCACTGACCTTTTCCCAACAAACGAGGAACACCAACTTTACATCTCGTTAACCAACCATGCAACAACAATGACACAAATGGCAGTATTCATCTACATGATTGCACTACCTGGTGGGAGCATTTTGGACTCTATACACAACTAAAGACAGCCTGAGATACTGTATAATAGTCTATAGCATATGATGGAAACTTACTTGGTGTGATAAAAATAATCACAGACAGACAAGACAAGACAAGACAAGACCGAGTCCTGATTTTCCATAAATCTTGGTTGGAATATCCCTAACCCAGAATCCTGCAACCATGATTTCTAGAAAACCTGGGTATTTAGAAAAAGTTACTGGTATTTTGCAACCCTAAACGTACTGTATCCCAAACATTTTAGTACGTTAGCATCTGTAATTATTTAGTCCTTTACCCTCCCCCTCTGATCTTTACCCTCCCATGTCAGAGCTCTGATCTCCACCCTCCCACGTCAGAGCTCTGGTCTCCACCCTCCCACGTCAGAGCTCTGATCTCTACCCTCCCACGTCAGAGCTCTGATCTCTACCGTCCCACGTCAGAGCTCTGATCTCTACCCTCCCACGTCAGAGCTCTGATCTCTACCCTCCCACGTCAGAGCTCTGATCTTTACCCTCCCACGTCAGAGCTCTGATCTTTACCCTCCCACGTCAGAGCTCTGATCTTTACCCTCCCACATCAGAGCCGTGATTACGCCAAGACAAGAACCCTCTGTTCCCTCTGAGTATATACTTTCCAGGGCTGAAGTGTATATGTTTTTAGGACTGGCCTGTACACTTCTGAGTGAAGTGTGCTTGTAGGAGGGTCCTTAGCCAAACAATCTTCTGCAATCAGCATAACCACACAAACACTACAACACACTCACCATCTTAATGAACACTCACTTGAATGCAATTCATATCTGGTTTCAGCTACAGGCTTTCTGCAGTGCCATGTCGGAAACTAAAGTCAATTTCCAGGGAAATATCCTGCTGCTCCAACAAAGTATAAATCTAACACTGATATAGGATTATGGCGTGACCCAAATACAACCACTGCTGTTCCTGTTGATTTACAACCCGTATGTCCTGTTGATTTACAACCCATTAGTCCTGTTGATGTACAACCCATTAGTCCTGTTGATGTACAACCCATTAGTCCTGTTGATGTACAACCCATTAGTCCTGTTGATGTACAACCCATTAGTCCTGTTGATGTACAACCCATTAGTCCTGTTGATTTACAACCCATTAGTCCTGTTGATGTACAACTCATTAGTCCTGTTGATGTACAACCCATTAGTCCTGTTGATTTACAACCCGTATGTCCTGTTGATTTACAACCCATTAGTCCTGTTGATGTACAACCCATTAGTCCTGTTGATTTACAACCCATTAGTCCTGTTGATTTACAACCCATTAGTCCTGTTGATGTACAACCCATTAGTCCTGTTGATGTACAACCCGTATGTCCTGTTGATTGAATCATTTTCACTTCCTAGTGCCCTGTTTTTGACGAGTGCAAATAAGTCTCTGGTCAAAAGTAGTGTACTAAATAGGGAATAGGGTGCCATAGGGCTCTGGTCTAAAGTAGTGCACTAAATAGGGAACAGGACTCTGGTCTAAAGTAGTGCACTATATAGGGAATAGGGTTCTATCGGGCTCTGGTCTAAAGTAGTGCACTATATAGGGAATAGGGTTCTATAGGGCTCTGGTCTAAAGTAGTGCACTAAATAGGGAATAGGGTCCTGGTCTAAAGTAGTGTACTATATAGGGAATAGGGTGCCATTTGTTACGCGCCAACATGTTTTACACCAGGTACCCAGGCCTACAAGCCGAAGCCAGAAATAACTATATAAATAATTTTTTATTGTGATTATTTTTGACAGTGGATTTAGGCTAGCTTAGCTGAGGCCTGAACCTGCAGTCACACAGACCGACGAGTAGAGATCACTTCCATTGAGTCACATGGGAAGTTAAGAGAAATTACCATTTACGATGTGCTTTGTCTCACTCTTCTCTCTTCCCTCCTCTCTTCCCCCCTCTCTTCCTTCCTCTCTTCCCTCCTCTCTTCCCTCCTCTCTTCCCTCCTCTCTTCCCCCCTCTCTTCCTTCCTCTCTTCCCTCCTCTCTTCCCCCTCTCTTCCCTCCTCTCTTCCCTCCTCTCTTCCCCCTCTCTTCCCTCCTCTCTACGTTCACCTGCGTAAGATGCAGCTATTTGACCGTGAAGTCTATGTATGAAACAGGGATGAGCCAATTTTACAGTTGAGACACCCAGACTGAGGGAGGTGAAGTGGAGAGAGAGAGAGAGAGAGAGAGAGAGGGGGGGAGGAGGGGGGGGGGGTAGAGAAGGAGGGGGGTGGGGGTAGAGAAGGAGGAGGGTGCAGGGAGAGACTGAGGGAGGTGAAGTGGAGAGAGAGAGGGGGATGAGGGGGGGGTAGAGAAGGAGGAGGGTGCAGGGAGAAACTGAGGGAGGTGAAGTGGAGAGAGAGAGAGGGAGGAGGGTGGGAGTAGAGAAGGAGGAGGGTGCAGGGAGAGAGAGGGAGGTGAAGTGGAGAGAGAGAGGGAGGAGGGTGGGGGTAGAGAAGGAGGAGGGTGCAGGGAGAGATGGAGGGAGTTGAAGTGGAGAGAGAGAGAGGGAGGAGGGTGGGAGTAGAGAAGGAGGAGGGTGCAGGGAGAGAGAGGGAGGTGAAGTGGAGAGAGAGAGGGAGGAGGGTGGGAGTAGAGAAGGAGGAGGGTGCAGGGAGAGGGAGGAAAGAGAAGGAAAGAGGAGAGAGAGGTGAGGAGAGAGACGGAGGAGAGAAAGAGGGATGAGCAGTGAGGGATGAGGAGGTAGTGATAGAGAGAGACACCGGGATGAGCAGTGAGGGATGAGGAGGTAGTGGTAGAGAGACACAGCGATGAGTAGTGAGGGATGAGGAGGTAGTGGTAGAGAGAGAGAAAGAGGTAAGGCAAGGAGCATGGGTCATTTACAGTGCTGATTAAGGTCTCCCTGGGTTAACATGGCGTGTGAGAGAGAGATAGAGGGAGGAGAGGAGCAAGAGATAGATAGAGAGAAATGGATCTGGGCTGCTAGAGGAATGTTTTATTCATGGAGGTTTTGCATGAAGCATGGCCTGTCACCAGAATTACTGCCTGCATCCTCTCTCTCTCTCTCTCTCTCTCTCTCTCTCTCTCTCTCTCTCTCTCTCTCTCTCTCTCTCTCTCTCTCTCTCTCTCTCTCTCTCTCTCTCTCTCTCTCTCTCTCTCTCTCTCTCTCTCTCTCTCTCTCTCTCTCTCTCTCTCTCTCTCTCTCTCTCTCTCGCCCCCCTGCGATCTCTCTCTCTCTTTGCGTCGTTCTCTCTTCCCCACCTCACGAGTTCTCCCTCCTCCTTCTTTCTCTATTGTCCTTAAAACCTGCTCATTTGTCAACCCATCTTGATCTTGAGTGGTGAGAATAAATAAAACGAGAAGTGTACTGAAAACCAACAGTGGAAACCAACAGTGGAAACCAACAGTGGAAACCAACAGTGGAAACCAACACTGAAAACCAACCGTGGAAACTACAGCCCAACATGGTTGTCTGAGCGAAACATTCATGATCTGTGTCCTTTCTGCCTCAGACACCAAGGAAGGAAGGAAGGAAAGAAGGAATGAAGGAAGGAAGGAAGGAAGGAAGGTAGGTAGGTAGGTAGGTAGGTAGGTAGGTAAGGTAGGTAGGTAGGAAGTTGAATAGGTCAGTCAGTCGGTCGGTCGGTAGGGGTGTGTGTGTGTGACTGTGTCACTGACCAGACAAGGTTAGTGTAGTCAGTGTAGTGTAAGAAAATGCACAGCGATGTGTATGTCCATGGAGATAGTTCTATTAGTGTGTGTGACTGTGATGGTTCTATTAGCCCTGTCCCTCTCTCTTCCTAATTGCCTGGTGGAGGGGTCCTTACCCTTCCCGCTGGCCATCCGTGCCTGAGAAATGGGTCTCCTGTGGGATGGAGGGAGGAGTGTGTGTGTGTGTGTCCTCTGTTCATCTCCTTGAGTCGCCTCACCTCAACGCCTCTCTCTCTCTCTCTCTTCTTCTCCATGTCTCCTCTCCTCTCTCTCTCCATCTCACCTCTCCTCGCTCCCTCCATCTCGCCTCTCCTCTCTCCTCCCCTCTCTCCCTCCATCTCTCTTCTTCTCCATGTCTCCTCTCTCCCTCCATCTCTCTTCTTCTACATCTCTCCTCTCCTCTCTTCCACTCTCTCGCTCCATCTCTCCTCTCCTCTCTTCCCCTCTCTCCCTCAATCTCTCTTCTTCTCCATCTCTCCTCTCCTCTCTTCCCCTCTCTCCCTCCATCTCTCCTATCATCTCTTCCCCTCCATCTCTCTTCTTCTCCATCTCTCCTCTCCCCCTCTCTCCCTCCATCTCTCCGACTCCTCTCTCCCTCCATCTCTCTTCTTCTCCATCTCTCCTCTCCTCTCTCCCTCCATCTCTCTTCTTCTCCATCTCTCTTCCCCCCTCTCCCTCCATCTCTCTTCCCCTCTCTCCCTCCATCTCTCCTCTCCTCTCTTCCCCTCTCTCCCTCCCTCTTCCAGGTGGGGTCATATTGATTAAATATATTGAAACTATTTTAGCTGAACAATGTACCACCTACCTTCAACCCCCATACCATTACCAACCCCAACTACCTTCAACCCCCATACCATTACCAACCCCACCTATCTTCAACCCCCATACCATTACCAACCCCACCTATCTTCAACCCCTATACCATTACCAACCCCCATACCATTACCAACCCCACCTACCTTCAACCCCCATACCATTACCAACCCCCATACCATTACCAACCCCCATACCATTACCAACCCCACCTACCTTCAACCCCCATACCATTACCAACCCCACCTACCTTCAACCCCCATACCATTACCAACCCCATACCATTACCAACCCCCATACCATTACCAACCCCACCTACCTTCAACCCCCATACCATTACCAACCCCACCTATACCAACCCCCATACCATTACCAACCCCACCTATACCAACCCCCATACCATTACCAACCCCACCTACCTTCAACCCCCATACCATTACCAACCCCCATACGATTACCAACCCCCAAACCATTACCAACCCCACCTACCTTCAACCCCACCTACCTTCAACCCCCATACCATTACCAACCCCACCCATACCAACCCCCATACCATTACCAACCCCACCTACCTTCAACCCCCATACATTACCAACCCCCATACCATTACCAACCCCCATACCATTACCAACCCCACCTACCTTCAACCCCCATACCATTACCAACCCCACCTACCTTCAACCCCCATACATTACCAACCCCCATACCATTACCAACCCCCATACCATTACCAACCCCACCTACCTTCAACCCCCATACCATTACCAACCCCACCTACCTTCAACCCCCATACCATTACCAACCCCCATACCAATACCAACCCCCATACCATTACCAACCCCGATACCATTACCAACCCCACCTACCTTCAACCCCCATATCATTACCAACCCCCATACCATTACCAACCCCCATACCATTACCAACCCCCATACCATTACCAACCCCACCTACCTTCAACCCCCATACGATTACCAACCCCCAAACCATTACCAACCCCACCTACCTTCAACCCCCATACCATTACCAACCCCACCTACCTTCAACCCCCATACCATTACCAACCCCACCTACCTTCAACCCCCATACCATTACCAACCCCACCTACCTTCAACCCCCATACATTACCAACCCCCATACCATTACCAACCCCACCTACCTTCAACCCCCATACCATTACCAACCCCACCTACCTTCAACCCCCATACCATTACCAACCCCACCTACCTTCAACCCCCATACCATTACCAACCCCCATACCATTACCAACCCCACCTACCTTCAACCCCCATACCATTACCAACCCCCATACCATTACCAACCCCCATACCATTACCAACCCCACCTACCTTCAACCCCCATACTATTACCAACCCCACCTATACCAACCCCCATACCATTACCAACCCCACCTATACCAACCCCCATACCATTACCAACCCCACCCATACCAACCCCCATACCATTACCAACCCCACTTATACCAACCCCCATACCATTACCAACCTCACCTACCTTCAAGACCCATACCATTACCAACCCCCATACCATTACCAACCCCCATACCATTACCAACCCCACCTACTTTCAACCCCCATATCATTACCAACCCCAATACCATAACCAACCCCACCTACCTTCAACCCCTATACCATTACCAACCCCCATACCATTACCAACCCCACCTACCTTCAACCCCCATACCATTACCAACCCCCATACCATTACCAACCCCCATACCATTACCAACCCCCATACCATTACCAACCCCACCTACCTTCAACCCCCATACCATTACCAACCCCACCTACCTTCAACCCCCATACCATTACCAACCCCACCTACCTTCAACCCCCATACCATTACCAACCCCCATACCATTACCAACCCCCATACCATGACCAACCCCACCTAACTTCAACCCCCATACCATTACCAACCCCCATACGATTACCAACCCCCAAACCCTTACCAACCCCACCTACCTTCAACCCCCATACCATTACCAACCCCACCTACCTTCAACCCCCATACCATTACCAACCCCACCCATAACAACCCCCATACCATTACCAACCCCACCTACCTTCAACCCCCATACCATTACCAACCCCACCTACCTTCAACCCCTATACCATTACCAACCCCCATACCATTACCAACCCCCATACCATTACCAACCCCCATACCATTACCAACCCCACCTACCTTCAACCCCCATACCATTACCAACCCCCATACCATTACCAACCCCCATACCATTACCAACCCCACCTACCTTCAACCCCCATACCATTACCAACCCCCATACGATTACCAACCCCCAAACCATTACCAACCCCACCTACCTTCAACCCCCATACCATTACCAACCCCACCTACCTTCAACCCCCATACCATTACCAACCCCACCCATACCAACCCCCATACCATTACCAACCCCACCTACCTTCAACCCCATACCATTACCAACCCCACCTACCTTCAACCCCCATACCATTACCAACCCCCATACCATTACCAACCCCACCTACCTTCAACCCCCATACATTACCAACCCCCATACCATTACCAACCCCACCTACCTTCAACCCCCATACCATTACCAACCCCACCTACCTTCAACCCCCATACCATTACCAACCCCCATACCATTACCAACCCCCATACCATTACCAACCCCCATACCATTACCAACCCCACCTACCTTCAACCCCCATACCATTACCAACCCCACCTATACCAACCCCCATACCATTACCAACCCCACCTATACCAACCCCCATACCATTACCAACCCCACCCATACCAACCCCCATACCATTACCAACCCCACTTATACCAACCCCCATACCATTACCAACCTCACCTACCTTCAAGACCCATACCATTACCAACCCCCATACCATTACCAACCCCCATACCATTACCAACCCCACCTACTTTCAACCCCCATATCATTACCAACCCCAATACCATAACCAACCCCACCTACCTTCAACCCCTATACCATTACCAACCCCAATACCATTACCAACCCCCATACCATTACCAACCCCACCTACCTTCAACCCCCATACCATTACCAACCCCCATACCATTACCAACCCCCATACCATTACCAACCCCCATACCATTACCAACCCCACCTACCTTCAACCCCCATACCATTACCAACCCCACCTACCTTCAACCCCCATACCATTACCAACCCCACCTACCTTCAACCCCCATACCATTACCAACCCCCATACCATTACCAACCCCCATACCATTACCAACCCCACCTAACTTCAACCCCCATACCATTACCAACCCCCATACGATTACCAACCCCCAAACCATTACCAACCCCACCTACCTTCAACCCCCATACCATTACCAACCCCACCTACCTTCAACCCCCATACCATTACCAACCCCACCCATACCAACCCCCATACCATTACCAACCCCACCTACCTTCAACCCCCATACCATTACCAACCCCACCTACCTTCAACCCCCATACCATTACCAACCCCCATACCATTACCAACCCCCATACCATTACCAACCCCCATACCATTACCAACCCCACCTACCTTCAACCCCCATACCATTACCAACCCCCATACCATTACCAACCCCCATACCATTACCAACCCCACCTACCTTCAACCCCCATACCATTACCAACCCCCATACGATTACCAACCCCCAAACCATTACCAACCCCACCTACCTTCAACCCCCATACCATTACCAACCCCACCTACCTTCAACCCCCATACCATTACCAACCCCACCCATACCAACCCCCATACCATTACCAACCCCACCTACCTTCAACCCCATACCATTACCAACCCCACCTACCTTCAACCCCCATACATTACCAACCCCATAACATTACCAACCCCCATACCATTACCAACCCCACCTACCTTCAACCCCCATACCATTACCAACCCCACCTACCTTCAACCCCCATACATTACCAACCCCCATACCATTACCAACCCCCATACCATTACCAACCCCACCTACCTTCAACCCCCATACCATTACCAACCCCACCTACCTTCAACCCCCATACCATTACCAACCCCCATACCATTACCAACCCCCATACCATTACCAACCCCCATACCATTACCAACCCCCAAACCATTACCAACCCCACCTACCTTCAACCCCCATATCATTACCAACCCCCATACCATTACCAACCCCCATACCATTACCAACCCCACCTACCTTCAACCCCCATACGATTACCAACCCCCAAACCATTACCAACCCCACCTACCTTCAACCCCCATACCATTACCAACCCCACCTACCTTCAACCCCCATACCATTACCAACCCCACCTACCTTCAACCCCCATACCATTACCAACCCCACCTACCTTCAACCCCCATACATTACCAACCCCCATACCATTACCAACCCCACCTACCTTCAACCCCCATACCATTACCAACCCCCATACCATTACCAACCCCACCTACCTTCAACCCCCATACCATTACCAACCCCACCTACCTTCAACCCCCATACCATTACCAACCCCACCTACCTTCAACCCCCATACCATTACCAACCCCCATACCATTACCAACCCCCATACCATTACCAACCCCACCTAACTTCAACCCCCATACCATTACCAACCCCCATACGATTACCAACCCCCAAACCATTACCAACCCCACCTACCTTCAACCCCCATACCATTACCAACCCCACCTACCTTCAACCCCCATACCATTACCAACCCCACCCATACCAACCCCCATACCATTACCAACCCCACCTACCTTCAACCCCCATACCATTACCAACCCCACCTACCTTCAACCCCCATACCATTACCAACCCCCATACCATTACCAACCCCCATACCATTACCAACCCCCATACCATTACCAACCCCACCTACCTTCAACCCCCATACCATTACCAACCCCCATACCATTACCAACCCCCATACCATTACCAACCCCACCTACCTTCAACCCCCATACCATTACCAACCCCCATACGATTACCAACCCCCAAACCATTACCAACCCCACCTACCTTCAACCCCCATACCATTACCAACCCCACCTACCTTCAACCCCCATACCATTACCAACCCCACCCATACCAACCCCCATACCATTACCAACCCCACCTACCTTCAACCCCATACCATTACCAACCCCACCTACCTTCAACCCCCATACATTACCAACCCCCATAACATTACCAACCCCCATACCATTACCAACCCCACCTACCTTCAACCCCCATACCATTACCAACCCCACCTACCTTCAACCCCCATACATTACCAACCCCCATACCATTACCAACCCCCATACCATTACCAACCCCACCTACCTTCAACCCCCATACCATTACCAACCCCACCTACCTTCAACCCCCATACCATTACCAACCCCCATACCATTACCAACCCCCATACCATTACCAACCCCCATACCATTACCAACCCCCAAACCATTACCAACCCCACCTACCTTCATCCCCCATATCATTACCAACCCCCATACCATTACCAACCCCCATACCATTACCAACCCCACCTACCTTCAACCCCCATACCATTACCAACCCCACCTACCTTCAACCCCCATACCATTACCAACCCCACCTACCTTCAACCCCCATACCATTACCAACCCCACCTACCTTCAACCCCCATACATTACCAACCCCCATACCATTACCAACCCCACCTACCTTCAACCCCCATACCATTACCAACCCCCATACCATTACCAACCCCACCTACCTTCAACCCCCATACCATTACCAACCCCCATACCATTACCAACCCCCATACCATTACCAACCCCCATAGCATTACCAACCCCCATACCATTACCAACCCCACCTACCTTCAACCCCCATACCATTACCAACCCCCATACCATTACCAACCCCCATACCATTACCAACCCCACCTACCTTCAACCCCCATACCATTACCAACCCCCATACGATTACCAACCCCCAAACCATTACCAACCCCACCTACCTTCAACCCCCATACATTACCAACCCCCATACCATTACCAACCCCACCTACCTTCAACCCCCATACCATTACCAACCCCACCTACCTTCAACCCCCATACATTACCAACCCCCATACCATTACCAACCCCCATACCATTACCAACCCCACCTACCTTCAACCCCCATACCATTACCAACCCCACCTACCTTCAACCCCCATACCATTACCAACCCGCATACCATTACCAACCCCCATACCATTACCAACCCCACCTACCTTCAACCCCCATACCATTACCAACCCCCATACCATTACCAACCCCACCTACCTTCAACCCCCATACCATTACCAACCCCCATACGATTACCAACCCCCAAACCATTACCAACCCCACCTACCTTCAACCCCCATACCATTACCAACCCCACCTACCTTCAACCCCCATACCATTACCAACCCCACCCATACCAACCCCCATACCATTACCAACCCCACCTACCTTCAACCCCATACCATTACCAACCCCACCTACCTTCAACCCCCATACATTACCAACCCCCATAACATTACCAACCCCCATACCATTACCAACCCCACCTACCTTCAACCCCCATACCATTACCAACCCCACCTACCTTCAACCCCCATACATTACCAACCCCCATACCATTACCAACCCCCATACCATTACCAACCCCACCTACCTTCAACCCCCATACCATTACCAACCCCCATACCATTACCAACCCCCATACCATTACCAACCCCCAAACCATAACCAACCCCACCTACCTTCAACCCCCATATCATTACCAACCCCCATACCATTACCAACCCCCATACCATTACCAACCCCACCTACCTTCAACCCCCATACGATTACCAACCCCCAAACCATTACCAACCCCACCTACCTTCAACCCCCATACCATTACCAACCCCACCTACCTTCAACCCCCATACCATTACCAACCCCACCTACCTTCAACCCCCATACCATTACCAACCCCACCTACCTTCAACCCCCATACATTACCAACCCCCATACCATTACCAACCCCACCTACCTTCAACCCCCATACCATTACCAACCCCCATACCATTACCAACCCCACCTACCTTCAACCCCCATACCATTACCAACCCCCATACCATTACCAACCCCCATACCATTACCAACCCCCATACCATTACCAACCCCACCTACCTTCAACCCCCATACCATTACCAACCCCCATACGATTACCAACCCCCAAACCATTACCAACCCCACCTACCTTCAACCCCCATACCATTACCAACCCCACCTACCTTCAACCCCCATACCATTACCAACCCCACCAATACCAATCCCCATACCATTACCAACCCCACCTACCTTCAACCCCCATACCAATACCAACCCCACCCATACCAACCCCCATACCATTACCAACCCCACCTACCTTCAACCCCCATACCATTACCAACCCCACCTACCTTCAACCCCCATACCATTACCAACCCCACCTACCTTCAACCCCCATACATTACCAACCCCCATACCATTACCAACCCCCATACCATTAGCAACCCCACCTACCTTCAACCCCCATACCATTACCAACCCCACCTACCTTCAACCCCCATACCATTACCAACCCCCATACCATTACCAACCCCCATACCATTACCAACCCCCATACCATTACCAACCCCACCTACCTTCAACCCCCATACCATTACCAACCCCACCTACCTTCAACCCCCATACCATTACCAACCCCACCTACCTTCAACCCCCATACCATTACCAACCCCCATACCATTACCAACCCCCATACCATTACCAACCCCCAAACCATTACCAACCCCACCTACCTTCAACCCCCATACCATGACCAACCCCCATACCATTACCAACCCCCATACCATTACCAACCCCACCTACCTTCAACCCCCATACCATTACCAACCCCCATACGATTACCAACCCCCAAACCATTACCAACCCCACCTACCTTCAACCCCCATACCATTACCAACCCCACCTACCTTCAACCCCCAAACCATTACCAACCCCACCTACCTTCAACCCCCATACCATTACCAACCCCACCTACCTTCAACCCCCATACCATTACCAACCCCCATACCATTACCAACCCCCAAACCATTACCAACCCCACCTACCTTCAACCCCCATACCATTACCAACCCCACCTACCTTCAACCCCCATACCATTACCAACCCCCATACCATTACCAACCCCACCTACCTTCAACCCCCATACCATTACCAACCCCCATACCATTACCAACCCCCATACCATTACCAACCCCACCTACCTTCAACCCCCATACCATTACCAACCCCCATACCATTACCAACCCCCATACCATTACCAACCCCACCTACCTTCAACCCCCATACCATTACCAACCCCCATACCATTTCATTACTTCCCTTAGAACAAACAAAAAAACATGTGAAAATCAAATTTTCACATGATAAATAAAATAAAAATAATGTGAAATAACTGAGGCACATCTGAGGTCAGTTGTTTCCATGTGAAACCACATGTTCAAATGCATTCAATATAGAGTTCAAAGGTTAACGCCACCTTCTTTCACATGTGAAAAAAAAACAACATGTTTTCACCTCACAAGTGAGTTGCAGATTCACATTTGAAAATCGAATTAGCATTTTCCCCCTGTGAAAAAACTTCCACATGTGAAAATCTCATTTGCACTTTCATACGTGAAAAGCAGTCAAATGTTGTCACGTGTAGTTTCAGGGTATCACACGGTAACATTTTGCATCCCCCCACGTTGCCACATTTATTTCACACGAGATCATATTTTCATATGTCCTCAAATGTTTTCAAATGTGTAGCATCTTAGTAGCTTTAACAACATGTTATCACATTAACCAAAGGTTGAAAAAAGGTTGAAAAAAACCCCCACTAAGGGTCTCCTCTCCTCTCCTCTCCTCTCCTCTCCTCTCCTCTCCTCTCCTCTCGTTTCCTCTCCTCTCCTCTCCTCTCGTTTCCTCTCCTCTCCTCTCCTCCCCTCTCCTCTCGTTTCCTCTCCTCCCCTCTCCTCTCGTTTCCTCTCCTCCCCTCCTCTCGTTTCCTCTCCTCTCCTCTCCTCTCCTCTCGTTTCCTCCACTCTCCTCGCCACTCCTCTCCTCTCGTTTGCCTCGCCTCTCCTCCACTCTCCTCTCCTCTCGTTCCCTCCACTCTCCTCTCGTTTCCTCCCCTCTCCTCTCCTCTCGTTTCCTCCCCTCTCCTCTTGTTTCCTCCACTCTCCTCTCGTTTCCTCCACTCTCCTCTCGTTTCCTCCCCTCTCCTCTCCTCTCGTTTCCTCCCCTCTCCTCTCCTCCCCTCTCCTCTCGTTTCCTCCCCTCTCCTCTCCTCGCCTCTCCTCTCCCTCCCTCCTCTCTTCCTGCCTTCATGTCCTCAAAGACACTCCCTGAGGGAAATTACTCTGTCACTTTTTTCTCTAATTCTTGTTCCCTCTCTCTCTCATCCTCTCTCCCTCTATCACTCTCTTTCTCCATCTCTGTCTCTCTTCCTCTCCATCTCTCGTGGGTGGGGTCAGTTTAATTGACTTCCTCTCCGTCTCTCTGCTCGTGGGTGGAGTCAGTTCAATTGACTTCCTCTCCGTCTCTCTGTTCGTGGGTGGAGTCAGCTCAATTGACTTTGAGATGGCAGATATACACAGTGAATTTTTTTTAAAAGGCACAGGATATTCCATTTCCTACTATTGACATTGCCTAATCAGTGTCACCGCTCACCGTCTCTAGGTAGAATAAATGTAACCATACAAATCATAACGGTATCGCTAGAATCTTCGTCATATTACCTCTACTCTTACATCACGTCACCATAACACAGCGACCAAGATAATATTCTAGAATTAGAGAGAACCTAGAAACCTAACAATAGTCTAGGGAGAACCCTGGCATTGTTCTAGCACAGCAACATTCCTTAGATAATCATCCTTAGAGAACGTAGAACCCTGGCATGCAGGGTACCAGGTGGGAGGGAATGTAGCCAGGATATACAGTAAATATTAGTTTCTCAGATCTAGTCTCTGTTAGGTCTAAGATCAGTAAAAAACATGGCTATATAGAGGAAGTACCAGGTAATAACATGGCTATATACAGGGAGGTAATAACATGGCTATATACAGGAAGACCAGGTAATAACAAGGCTATATACAGGGAGGTAATAACATGGCTATATAGAGGAAGTACCAGGTAATAACATGGCTATATACAGGGAGGTAATAACATGGCTATATACAGGAAGACCAGGTAATAACAAGGCTATATACAGGGAGGTAATAACATGGCTATATACAGGAAGACCAGGTAATAACAAGGCTATATACAGGAAGTACCAGGTAATAACATGGCTATATACAGGAAGTACCAGGTAATAACATGGCTATATACAGGAAGTACCAGGTAATAACATGACTATATACAGGAAGTACCAGGTAATAGCATGACTATATACAGGGAGTACCAGGTAATAACATGGCTATATACAGGAAGTACCAGGTAATAACATGGCTATATACAGGAAGTACCAGGTAATAACATGGCTATATACAGGGAGTACCAGGTAATAACATGGCTATATACAGGGAGTACCAGGTAATAACATGACTATATACAGGGAGTACCAGGTAATAACATGGTTATATACAGGAAGTACCAGGTAATAACATGGCTATATACAGGAAGTACCAGGTAATAACATGGCTATATACAGGAAGTACCAGGTAATAACATGACTATATACAGGAAGTACCAGGTAATAACATGACTATATACAGGGAGTACCAGGTAATAACATGGCTATATACAGGAAGTACCAGGTAATAACATGGCTATATACAGGAAGTACCAGGTAATAACATGGCTATATACAGGGAGTACCAGGTAATAACATGGCTATATACAGGGAGTACCAGGTAATAACATGGCTATATACAGGGAGTACCAGGTAATAACATGACTATATACAGGAAGTACCAGGTAATAACATGGTTATATACAGGAAGTACCAGGTAATAACATGGCTATATACAGGGAGTACCAGGTAATAACATGGCTATATACAGGAAGTACCAGGTAATAACATGACTATATACAGGAAGTACCAGGTAATAACATGACTATATACAGGGAGTACCAGGTAATAACATGGCTATATACAGGAAGTACCAGGTAATAACATGGCTATATACAGGAAGTACCAGGTAATAACATGGCTATATACAGGGAGTACCAGGTAATAACATGGCTATATACAGGAAGTACCAGGAAATAACATGACTATATACAGGAGTACCAGGAAATAACATGACTATGTACAGGAGTACCAGGAAATAACATGGCTATATACAGGAAGTACCAGGTAATAACATGGCTATATACAGGAAGTACTAGTACCGAATCGATGTGCAAGGGTACAAGATAATTGTGGTAGCTATGTACTTATAGGTAGGGGTAAATGATAGATAATAGACAGTAACAGCAGTATACTGTAGGTAGGGGTAAAGGATAGATTAGACAGTAACAGCAGTATACTGTAGGTAGGGGTAAAGGATAGATAATAGACAGTAACAGCAGTATACTGTAGGTAGGGGTAAAGGATAGATAGACAGTAACAGCAGTATACTGTAGGTAGGGGTAAAGGATAGATAATAGACAGTAACGGCACAGTATACTGTAGGTAGGGGTAAAGGATAGATAATAGACAGTAACAGCAGTATACTGTAGGTAGGGGTAAAGGATAGATAATAGACAGTAACAGCAGTATACTGTAGGTAGGGGTATAGATAATAGACAGTAACAGCAGTATACTGTAGGTAGGGGTATAGATAATAGACAGCAACAGCAGTATACTGTAGGTAGGGGTAAAGCGACTAGATAACAGGATAGATAAGACAGTAACAGCAGTGTTGGTAGTAGGGTAGGTAATATGTACATGTAGGTAGGGGTAAAGGATAGATAAGACAGTAACAGCAGTATACTGTAGGTAGGGGTAAAGTGACTAGACAACAGGATAGATAATAGACAGTAACAGCAGTATACTGTAGGTAGGGGTAAAGGATAGATAATAGACAGTAACAGCAGTATACTGTAGGTAGGGGTAAAGGATAGATAATAGACAGTAACAGCAGTATACTGTAGGTAGGGGTAAAGGATAGATAATAGACAGTAACAGCAGTATACTGTAGGTAGGGGTAAAGGATAGATAATAGACAGTAACAGCAGTATACTGTAGGTAGGGGTAAAGGATAGATAATAGACAGTAACAGCAGTATACTGTAGGTAGGGGTAAAGTGACTAGACAACAGGATAGATAATAGACAGTAACAGCAGTATACTGTAGGTAGGGGTATAGATAATAGACAGTAACAGCAGTATACTGTAGGTAGGGGTATAGATAATAGACAGTAACAGCAGTATACTGTAGGTAGGGGTATAGATAATAGACAGTAACAGCAGTATACTGTAGGTAGGGGTATAGATAATAGACAGTAACAGCAGTATACTGTAGGTAGGGGTAAAGTGACTAGATAACAGGATAGATAATAGACAGTAACAGCAGTGTTGGTAGTAGGGTAGGTAATATGTACATGTAGGTAGGGGTAAAGGATAGATAATAGACAGTAACAGCAGTATACTGTAGGTAGGGGTAAAGGATAGATAATAGACAGTAACAGCAGTATACTGTAGGTAGGGGTAAAGGATAGATAATAGACAGTAACAGCAGTATACTGTAGGTAGGGGTAAAGGATAGATAATAGACAGTAACAGCAGTATACTGTAGGTAGGGGTAAAGGATAGATAATAGACAGTAACAGCAGTATACTGTAGGTAGGGGTAAAGGATAGATAATAGACAGTAACAGCAGTATACTGTAGGTAGGGGTAAAGGATAGATAATAGACAGTAACAACAGTATACTGTAGGTAGGGGTAAAGGATAGATAATAGACAGTAACAGCAATATACTGTAGGTAGGGGTAAAGGATAGATAATAGACAGTAACAGCAGTATACTGTAGGTATGGGTAAAGGATAGATAATAGACAGTAACAGCAGTATACTGTAGGTAGGGGTAAAGGATAGATAATAGACAGTAACAGCAGTATACTGTAGGTAGGGGTAAAGGATAGATAATAGACAGTAACAGCAGTATACTGTAGGTAGGGGTAAAGGATAGATAATAGACAGTAACAGCAGTATACTGTAGGTAGGGGTAAAGTGACTAGACAACAGGATAGATAATAGACAGTAACAGCAGCGTTTGTGATGAGTATGAAAGTGTGTGTCTGTGTGTGTGAATGGGGTGTGTGTGTGTGTGGTGTCAGAGTGTATGTGTGTGTGTGTGTGTTGGGGTGTCAGCGTCAGTAAGTGTGAGTGAGTGTGTGGGTAGAGTCCTACGTGGTTGCATGGAGTCAGTGGACAAAAGAGGAAATGAGGTAAGGTTTCCCCGCGTTAACACCACCGACCAGGAAAAACACTGCCTCGGGTTGAGCATTATCTTGTTTGAGTATTGGCCCTATACAGCTTGTTGAGTGCCCTCTTAGTGCCTGCATTGGTCTGTGTTGATAAATAGACAGCTACGAAAAAATATAGATGAGTAGTCTCTTGGTAAATAGTGTGGTCTACGGCTTATCATGAGAAACTCTACCTCGGGCGAGCAGAACCTCGAGACTTCTTTAATATTAGAGATCACGCAGCAGCTCTTGTAAACACTAGAACTGCCACAGGCCAACGGCCACTGACATTTGATTCTGTAGAAACAATTATCTAACCTCCAAAAAATGTGCTATGTCCTGCTCCTTCCATGACTCTTCCTAAATGTCTGTATTTGTCAGAACTTTTAAATCACAAACAGAAAAATATTTCGAGCCTTTTTACCTGTTTTTTCCCACACCTATTTCCAACTTAACCTGCCAAGACAATGTGCTGTAGGACGTTGGTACCGCGCCAGGCTCCATGACAATGTGCTGTAGGACCCTGGTACCTAGCCAGGCTCCAAGACAATGTGCTGTAGGACGTTGGTACCCAGCCAGGCTCCAAGACAATGTCCTGTAGGACGTTGGTACCCAGCCAGGCTCCAAGACAAAGTGTTGTAGGACCCTGGTACCCAGCCAGGCTCCATGACAATGTGCTGTAGGACGTTGGTACCTAGCCAGGCTCCATGACAATGTGCTGTAGGACGTTGGTACCTAGCCAGGCTCCATGACAATGTGCTGTAGGACGTTGGTACCTAGCCAGGCTCCATGACAATGTGCTGTAGGACGTTGGTACCTAGCCAGGCTCCATGACAATGTGCTGTAGGACGTTGGTACCTAGCCAGGCTCCATGACAATGTGCTGTAGGACGTTGGTACCTAGCCAGGCTCCATGACAATGTGCTGTAGGACGTTGGTACCCAGCCAGGCTCCAAGACAAAGTGGTGTAGGACCCTGGTACCCAGCCAGGCTCCAAGACAGTGTGCTGTAGGACGTTGGTACCCAGCCAGGCTCCAAGACAATGTTCTGTAGGACGTTGGTACCCAGCCAGGCTCCATGACAATGTGCTGTAGGACCCTAGTACCCAGCCAGGCTCCAAGACAATGTGCTGTAGGACGTTGGTACCCAGCCAGGCTCCAAGACAATGTGCTGTAGGACGTTGGTACCCAGCCAGGCTCCAAGACAAAATGTTGTAGGACGTTGGTACCTAGCCAGGCTCCAAGACAATGTGCTGTAGGACGTTGGTACCTAGCCAGGCTCCAAGACAATGTTCTGTAGGACGTTGGTACCTAGCCAGGCTCCATGACAATGTGCTGTAGGACGTTGGTACCTAGCCAGGCTCCATGACAATGTGCTGTAGGACGTTGGTACCCAGCCAGGCTCCAAGACAATGTGCTGTAGGACGTTGGTACCCAGCCAGGCTCCAAGACAATGTTCTGTAGGACGTTGGTACCCAGCCAGGCTCCATGACAAAGTGTTGTATGACGTTGGTACCCAGCCAGGCTCCATGACAATGTGCTGTAGGACGTTGGTACCCAGCCAGGCTCCATGACAATGTGCTGTAGGACGTTGGTACCCAGCCAGGCTCCATGACAATGGTCTGTAGGACGTTGGTACCCAGCCAGGCTCCATGACAATGTGCTGTAGGACGTTGGTACCCAGCCAGGCTCCAAGACAATGTGCTGTAGGACGTTGGTACCCAGCCAGGCTCCAAGACAATGTTCTGTAGGACGTTGGTACCTAGCCAGGCTCCAAGACAATGTTCTGTAGGACGTTGGTACCTAGCCAGGCTCCATGACAATGTGCTGTAGGACGTTGGTACCCAGCCAGGCTCCAAGACAATGTGCTGTAGGACGTTGGTACCCAGCCAGGCTCCAAGACAATGTGCTGTAGGACGTTGGTACCTAGCCAGGCTCCAAGACAATGTTCTGTAGGACGTTGGTACCCAGCCAGGCTCCAAGACAATGTGCTGTAGGACGTTGGTACCTAGCCAGGCTCCAAGACAATGTTCTGTAGGACGTTGGTACCCAGCCAGGCTCCATGACAATGTGCTGTAGGACGTTGGTACCCAGCCAGGCTCCAAGACAATGTGCTGTAGGACGTTGGTACCCAGCCAGGCTCCAAGACAATGTGCTGTAGGACGTTGGTACCTAGCCAGGCTCCAAGACAAAGTGTTGTAGGATGTTGGTACCCAGACAGGCTCCAAGACAATGATGTAGGATGTTGGTACCCAGACAGGCTCCAAGACAATATTCTGTAGGACGTTTCTTACCCAGCCAGGCTCCAAGACAATGTTCTGTAGGATGTTGGTACCCAGCCAGGCTCCAAGACAATGTTCTGTAGGACGTTGGTACCCAGCCAGGCTCCAAGACAATGTGGTGTAGGACGTTGGTACCCAGCCAGGATCCAAGACAATGTGTTGTAGGACGTTGGTACCCAGCCAGTCTCTAATGTGTCTCTCTCTCTCCTCACTGAATGAATGACAAATGGATGAATGGGTGATAATTGTGCACCTTACTTCACAATTGAATTTAAATGAGGCCTAACTGAATGATAAGGAGGGTTTAAAGGTTGATTTAATTTAGAAAGACAATAGTGTAATGATGAGATTGTTATATTCCTATTTATCAGCAGCAAATCATTTGACCGCGCGAGACCTCTGGGGGGGGGGGGTTGGGGGGGTTTGATAAATTATTTATTTATTATTTATTTATTATTTATTTATTTTTGAACGTTTCACTTTGTAAAGATGTAAAGATAAAGATAAAATAGATAGCTTCTTTGTAAAGATAAAATAGATACAAAGTAGCTGTTATAGGACTATTTTATTTACCTCTATTACTAAACAAATGTATTGTAAGGTAAACAAACACACGATACCTGTGTTGCAGTGGGCCTTTAAAAATAATACTAAAACACATCCTTCACTCGATCCAGCGACGCAAACGATGCTCGACCACTGAATGACAAATGATTTTAACTATGCACCTTATTCCACAGTTTGCACAACTGGCCCAGCGTCATCCGGGTTTGGCCCCGGGGGGGCGAGGCCATCATTGTAAATAAGAATTTGTTATTAACTGACTTGCCCTAGTTAAATAAAAATGATTTAACCCCACAAGCCCTATGTCTCAAGGTAGTGCTTGAGGTGTCAACTTGTGTCTGCAGTGTGGAAAGAGGAGACTCTCAGCTACAAACTAATATGACCCCACTATTGAAAGAGGAGACTCTCAGCTACAAACTAATATGACCCCACTATTGAAAGAGGAGACTCTCAGCTACAAACTAATATGACTCCACTATGGAAAGGGGAGACTCTCAGCTACAAACTAATATGACCCCACTATGGAAAGGGGAGACTCTCAGCTACAAACTAATATGACCCTGCTATGGAAAGAGGAGACTCAGCTACAAACTAATATGACTCCACTATGGAAAGGGGAGACTCAGCTACAAACTAATATGACTCCACTATGGAAAGGGGAGACTCTCAGCTACAAACTAATATGACTCCACTATGGAAAGGGGAGACTCAGCTACAAACTAATATGACCCCACTATGGAAAGGGGAGACTCTCAGCTACAAACTAATATGACCCCACTATTGAAAGAGGAGACTCTCAGCTACAAACTAATATGACCCCACTATTGAAAGAGGAGACTCTCAGCTACAAACTAACATGACTCCACTATGGAAAGGGGAGACTCTCAGCTACAAACTAATATGAGCCCACTATTGAAAGAGGAGACTCTCAGCTACAAACTAAAGGTAACCCGTACAAATGAATGGAAGTATGGAGGTCATTTTTTGCAGACAAAAATAAAGGGGTTAAATATGTGTCCCCCAAAAAATAACTATCCTGAGCTTTCTTATATGTCTTAGATATAAGATATACACTTCAAAACCTTATTCCTTATGATTGTTTTTGTTGCCTTTCATTAATTAGAATTTTTATGGGCTATAGTAATTAGTAGTAGAGGCCAAATTAAATATATATATATATATATATATATATATATATATATATATATATATATATATATATATTTTACCCCCTTTTCTCCCCAATTTCGTGGTATCCAATTGTTAGTAGTTACTATTTTATCTCATCGTAACACTCCCGTACGGGCTCGGGAGAGACGAAGGTTGAAAGTCGTGCGTCCTCCGATACACAACCCAACCAAGCCGCACTGCTTCTTAACACAGCACGCATCCAACCCGGAAGCCAGCCGCACCAATGTGTTGTAGGAAACACCGTGCACCTGGCGACCTTGGTTAGCGTGCACTGCGCCCGGCCTGCCACAGGAGTCGCTAGTGCGCGATGAGACAAGGATATCCCTACCGGCCAAACCCTCCCTAACACGGACGACGCTAGGCCAATTGTGCGTCGCCCCACAGACATCCCGGTCATAGCCTGCTGCGACAGAGCCGGGGCGTGAACCCGGAGTCTCTGGTGGCACAGCTAGCGCTGCGATGCAGACCACTGCACCACCCGGGAGACCCAAATTCAATATTTGACCAAATCATTTTTGTATTTGTTTTATTTTAAAATCAAAAGAGCTAAATGATCCATGGCATGACCATGTTAAAACAATCCCTTATCTTAGTAGAACCATTTAAAACAATTACATACAGTGCCTTGCGAAAGTATTCGGCCCCCTTGAACTTTGCGACCTTTTGCCACATTTCAGGCTTCAAACATAAAGATATAAAACTGTTTTTTTTGTGAAGAATCAACAACAAGTGGGACACAATCATGAAGTGGAACGACATTTATTGGATATTTCAAACTTTTTTAACAAATCAAAAACTGAAAAATTGGGTTTTACAGTTTTATATCTTTATGTTTGAAGCCTGAAATGTGGCAAAAGGTCGCAAAGTTAGAGGGGGCCGAATACTTTCGCAAGGCACTGTATGTTATCTTAGTAGAACCCCCCCACCCCCCTACTTTTAGAGTTCAACAAAGTGAATGACCTTAACCTCAACCTAAGCTGCCGCTCGGTCCTGACGATGCATAGAAAAGCCAGCAAGATGTATATGTCCTTGTTCATCATGTCCTTGTTCATCCACGACTCTGAGAAACAGGATATTACAGTTGTTCAGGTCTCGTTGATAGGATCGTCTCCAACGAAGCTCATCCAGTTTATTCTCCTGTGATTGTATGTTGGCCAATAGAAATGAGGGTAGAGGTAGTTTATTTACTCATGGACGTTGTCTCTTCAGAGAGCTCGTTTGTCTCTCTTGCACAGTCTCTTCCTCTTTTCGAGTCCCGGGGATTATGGCCCGGAATGAGCAGTACATCGACAACTGCCGACTCGTTGGCGTAAAAAAATCTTCATCCAAAACGAAGTTAGTGTTCGCTGTTCTAATGTCCAGAAGCTCTTTTCAGTCATAGGAAATTATGGGGGAAATATTATGTAAAAAAAAAATATATATATATAGTTAATGTCAGCGCAATAAAAAACTACACAAAATTGTCCGGAGCCCATAAGACGGCAGCTATCCATCTCTACAGTGCCATCCTGAATGTGTGCGCGTGACTGTGGCAGCAGCTGTAGTCAGACCAGTGTAAAATGTTTTTGAATGAGAACAGAGGGTATCAGGATCTGGCTGTTTGGTAATTCACTAATTAATGACAATTATCCGGATCAGAAATTACATTTGGTCTTTAAATGTTTGTTTGTCTGTTTGTGTCCCAAATGGCCCCATAGGGCTCTGGTCTAAAGTAGCACACTATATAGGGTCCTGGTCTAATGTATTGTACTATATAGGGAATAGGGGGCCATTCGGGAGGCAGATGTTGCTTGTTCATGTGTTGATGTTGAATAGAGAGGTAAGACAAGGTTCTCTGGGGGTTTGGGTTCAATTTGTTCACAGCGTGAACCCGAGCTAGCCCACACAGCAGGCGTGTTTGGATTTGGATGAACACACACACACACAGACACAGGCAGCCAGGCAAGCAGGGAGGCAGGCAGGGAGACAAGCAGGCAGGCAGGCAAGCAGGGAGGTGGCAGGGAGGCAGGCAGGCAAGCAGGGAGGCAGGCAGGCAGGGAGGGAGGTAGGCAGGGAGGTAGGCAGGGAGGTAGGCAGGGAGGTAGGCAGGGAGGCAGCCAAGCAGGGAGGTAGGCAGGGAGTCAGGCACACATTGGAAAATGAATTAAACTCAAACAAGGAGAGGAGAGGTTAGCATGAGCCAGTATCCATCCACATACATTATGTAAATCTAATACTGACCTCTGTCTGTCAGGGTGTAAATCTAATACTGACCTCTGTCTGTCAGGGTGTAAATCTAATACTGACCTCTGTCTGTCAGGGTGTAAATCTAATACTGACCTCTGTCTGTCAGGGTGTAAATCTAATACTGACCTCTGTCTGTCAGGGTGTAAATCTAATACTGACCTCTGTCTGTCAGGGTGTAAATCTAATACTGACCTCTGTCTGTCAGGGTGTAAATCTAATACTGACCTCTGTCAGAGTGTGTCTGTTCCAAGTATGTCTGAATATGAAGCTCAGTATTGCTAACATGGTAATGAATCCTTGAAACAGAACCATGGAGAGAGAAGGGGAGCTTCACAGGAAAGACAGCATTTCACTGGGAAGGGAGTGTTGGACAGGGGCAAGAGAATACCTACTCAAAAACATGTTGTGTAGTATGTAGTATGTTAGTAAGATACATGACTGTCTGAAGGAGTAGCTACAGACTGAGACCTGACTGTCTGAAGGAGTAGCTCCAGACTGAGACCTGACTGTCTGAAGGAGTAGCTCCAGACTGAGACCTGACTGTATAAAGGAGTAGCTCCAGACTGAGAACTGACTGTCTGAAGGAGTAGCTACAGACTGAGACCTGACTGTATAAAGGAGTAGCTCCAGACTGAGACCTGACTGTATAAAGGAGTAGCTCCAGACTGAGACCTGACTGTCTGAAGGAGTAGCTACAGACTGAGACCTGACTGTATAAAGGAGTAGCTCCAGACTGAGACCTGACTGTCTGAAGGAGTAGCTACAGACTGAGACCTGACTGTCTGAAGGAGTAGCTCCCGACTGAGACGTGACTGTCTGAAGTAGTAGCTCCAGACTGAGACCTGACTGTCTGAAGGAGTAGCTACAGACTGAGACCTGACTGTCTGAAGGAGTATCTCCAGACTGAGACCTGACTGTCTGGAGGAGTAGCTCCAGACTGAGACCTGACTGTCTGAAGGAGTAGCTATAGACTGAGACCTGACTGTCTGAAGGAGTAGCTACAGACTGAGACCTGACTGTCTGAAGGAGTAGCTCCAGACTGAGACCTGACTGTCTGAAGGAGTAGTTCCAGACTGATACCTGACTGTCTGAAGGAGTAGCTACAGACTGAGACCTGACTGTCTGAAGGAGTAGCTACAGACTGAGACCTGACTGTCTGAAAGAGTAGCTACAGACTGAGACCTGACTCCTGACTGTCTGAAGGAGTAGCTCCAGACTGAGACCTGACTGTCTGAAGGAGTAGCTCCAGACTGGGACCTGACTGTCTGAAGGAGTAGTTCCAGACTGAGACCTGACTGTCTGAAGGAGTAGCTACAGACTGAGACCGGACTGTCTGAAGGAGTAGCTACAGACTGAGACCTGACTGTCTGAAGGAGTAGCTCCAGACTGAGACCTGACTGTCTGGAGGAGTAGCTCCAGACTGAGACCTGACTGTCTGAAGGAGTAGCTCCAGACTGAGACCTGACTGTCTGAAGGAGTAGCTCCCGACTGAGACCTGACTGTCTGAAGGAGTAGCTCCAGACTGACACCTGACTGTCTGAATGAGTAGCTAGAGACTGAGACCTGACTGTCTGAAGGAGTAGCTAGAGACTGAGACCTGACTGTCTGAAGGAGTAGCTCCCGACTGAGACCTGACTGTCTGAAGGAGTAGCTCCAGACTGAGACCTGACTGTCTGAAGGAGTAGCTAGAGACTGAGACCTGACTGTCTGAAGGAGTAGCTCCAGACTGTCTGAAGGAGTAGCTACAGACTGAGACCTGACTGTCTCAAGGAGTAGCTCCAGACTGAGACCTGACTGTCTGAAGGAGTAGCTCCAGACTGAGACCTGACTGTCTGAAGGAGTAGCTCCCGACTGAGACCTGACTGTCTGAAGGAGTAGCTCCAGACTGAGACCTGACTGTCTGAAGGAGTAGCTCCAGACTGAGACCTGACTGTCTGAAGGAGTAGCTAGAGACTGAGACCTGACTGCAGTACAAGCCTAGCTTCAGTCTGATGTGAAGGTCAGTAGCTCCAGTACTAGTGTATCTGCTCCTCAGTAAGTGAACCACCCAACAACATGGCAGCCCAGCTGAATCACTTAGTAAGATAACCACCCACACTGTAACATGGCCATAGATGGCCTCCATTGCCCGACCAGGGCTCATACTGTAGGTCTCTGGTCAAAAGTAGTGCACTATGTAGGAAGTAGGGTTTCATTTGGGACACACCCTAAGTAATATTCAACTGACCGCTTGAGCATCATGGTCATGGTCGTTCTAAAGGGCAGCATGCTCTGCTCTGCTGTGCTCAGCTCTGAAAGGTTACAGCAGCCTGAGGGCGGGAGGCTACAGCGCTGGGGTGGTATGTGTGTCACGATGTGTGTGTGAATGTGGTGTTTGTGTTCTGTGGTAGGCGGTGAACTTTGACAAGTTACATGTTGCAGAATGCAAGTAATGTTATTCTGGAAAAAATATATACTTTTTGTATGGTGCTAGGCTACCTTTAGAATGTTGCCAGGGTCCTAGGTTCTCTAGAAATGTTACCAGGATGCTATGTTTTCTAGAATGCTGTCGGGGTTCAATGTTCTCTAGAATGTAACCAGGGTACTAGATTTTCTAAAATGTTGCCAGGGTTCTACAGTTTGTCTGTAGAATGTTACCATGGTTCTATGTTCTCTCTATATATAGTTAGCAGGGTCCTAGGTTCCATAGTATGCTGTCAGGGATCTAGGTTCTCTAGAAGGTTACCAGGGTGCTAGGTTATCTAGAATGTTACACAAGTTATATGTTCATTAGAATGCTGCTAGGGTTCTAGGTTCTCTAGGATGTTACCAGGGATCTAGGTTCTCTAGAATGTAACCAGGGTTTTAGATTTTCTAAAATGTTGCCAGGGTTCTACAGTTTGTCTGTAGAATGTTACCATGGTTCTATGTCTTCTCTATATGTTGTTAGCAGGGTCCTAGGTTCCGTAGTATGCTGTCACAGTTCTATGTTCTCTAGAAGATTACCAGGGTGCTAGGTTTTCTAGAATGTTACACAAGTTCTAGGTTCATTAGAATGCTGCCAGGTTTCTAGGTTCTCTAGGATGTTACCAGGGATCTAGGTTCTCTAGAATGCTGTCAGGGTTCTAGGTTCTCTAGAATCTTAAAAGGCTGCTAGGTTATCTGAAATTGTGCCAGGGTCCTTCTCTATAATGTTACCAGGCTGCTAGGTTATGTAGAATATTACCAGGGTTCAAACTTCTCAATAATCCTGTCAGGATTCTATGTTCTCTCTAGAATACTATCAAGGTCCTAGGTTCTCCAGAATGTTACCAGGGTGCTAGGTTATTTAGAATGCTGTCAGTGTTCTAGGTTCTCCAGGATGTTTCCAAGGTTCTAGGTTCTGTATAATTCTGTCAGGGCCCAATGTTCTCTAGATTTATACCAGGGTTCTAGTTTATTTAGAATGATACCAGGGTCCTAGGTTCTGTAGAATGCAGTCAAGGTTCTGGGTTCTCTAGGGTGTTACCGGGGATCTAGGTTCACTAGAATGGTACCAGGCTGCAAGGTTCTCTAGAATTATGTCAAGGTCAAGGTTCTCTAGAATGCTGTCAGGGTCCAAGATTTTCTCTGGATTGTTACCAGGGTTCTAAGTGCTCTAGGATGTTATGAGGATTCTTGGTTATCTAGACCAAGGTCAGGGTTCTAGGTTTTCTTGAATGTCAGGAGGCTTCTAGGTTCTCTATAATGTAACCAGGGTCCTAGGTTCTCTATAATGTTGTCAGGGTTCTAGGTTCTATAGGATGTTTCCAGGGTTCTAGGTTATCTAGAATGTTAACATGGTTCTAAGTTCTAGAATGTTACCAAGGTCCTAAGTTCTCTTTATAATGTTACCAAGGTGCTAGGTTATCTAGAATGTTAACATGGTGCTAAGTTCTCTAGAATTGTACCAGGGTTCAAAGTTCTCAAGAATCCTGTCAGGGTTCTAGGTTCTCTATAGAATACTCTAGAATGTTAGCAAGGTTCTAGATTATCTAGATTGCTGTCATGTTTCTAGGTTATCCATACAATGTTACCAGGGTCATATATTCTCTAGAATGTTAGTGGGGTCCTAGGTTCTCTAGAATGTTGCCAGGGTTCTAGGTTCTGTAGAAATCAGTCAAAGTTCAAGGTTTTGTAGGATGTTCCCAGGGTCCTAGGTTCTCTAGCATGCTACCAGGGTCCTATCTTCTCTAGAATGTTACCAGGCTGCTACGTTCTCTAGCATGATGTCAGGGTCCTAGGTTCTTTAGAATGTTTACCAGGGTTCTACAGTATTGTGCTTAGTGGGACTATCATTTGTTTTTCAACAGGACAATGACCCAACACCTCCAGGCTGTGTAAGGGCTATATGACCAAGAAGGAGAGTGATGGAGTACTGCATCAGATGACCTGGCCTTCACAATCACCTGACCTCAACCTAATTGAGATGGTTTGGGATGAGTCGGACCGCAGAGTGAAGGAAAAGCAGCCAACAAGTGCTCAGCTTATGTGCGAACTCCTTCAAGACTGTTGGAAAAGCATTCCAGGTTAAGCTGGTTGAGAAAATGCCAAGAGTGTGCAAATCTGTCCTTAAAGCAAAGGGTGGCTACTTCGAAGAATCTTAACTATAAAATATATTTTGATTTGTTTAACACTTTTTTGGTTACTACATGATTCCATATGTGTTATCTTATAGTTTTGATGCCTTCACTATTATTCTACAATGTAGAAAATAGTACAAATAAAGAAAAACCCTTGAATGAGTAGGTGTGTCCGAACTTTTGACTGGTACTGTATATTATACAATTCAAGGATTATGTTACATTTCTATAAAAGTGTGGTTCATTTGTGTACATTTTACTCTTTCAAAAATATATTGTTGAAAACAAGCTGTTCCGTTAACGACTGCTCTGCCATCAGCAGCTAGGGGCATTTGGCCTGCCGCCCAGGGCTTGGATTGCATTGCCTGCTATTACCAAGCTTGCTATTGGGGAAGGGGACCGCAGCACTAACCTGGTTTCCATCCACATTTTTCATGCGCGTAAAGTACTTATCAGATAAAAAAAAAACAGGCCTGACGGAAACCGAAAATTAGTCCGTAAACTTACCAAATGTTAACAAAACAAAATATGCTAGACAAGGTGGGATCTTTGTTGTGTCTGTAAAATGTATTATGCGAGAAATGTTGGTGGAAAACACTTTTATGCACAAATAATAACCGTCATATTGAAGTAAACTTGGAGTCATACGATGATGGGGTGTGTGGTCCTCCCACTGTGACTCAGGAAATCCATGCAGTTTATTAGGTTACAAATGAAACAAGTTACGATGAACTTCACCGGGGGGTGAAAGGTCACGATGATGAGCTTGATGCTCCTTTCCAATAAATATTGAGGGTCTTATTCTGATGACACAATGATCGATGATTGGCTGCCGTTTTACAAATAAAAATAATTGTGCTCTTTGTCCATAATAATCTCATCACGTAGGCTATACCCGCACTGTATCTGCGAGCTCTAGAATGTTATCAGGGTTCTGGGTTCTCCCTAGAATGTTACCAGGATCCTAGTTTCTCTAGAATGTTACCAGGTTTTTAGGTTCTCTAGAAAGTTACCAGGGTCCTAAGTTCTATAGGATGTTACCAGGGTCCTAGGTTCTGTAGAACGCTGTCTGTGTTTTAGGTTCTCTAGAATGTTACCAGTGTCCTAAGTTCTATAGGATGTTACCAGGGTCCTAGGTTCTGTAGAACGCTGTCTGTGTTCTAGGTTCTCTAGAATGTTTCCAGGGTTCTAGGTTCTCCCTAGAATGTTACCAGGGTCCTAGTGTCTCTAGAATGTTACCAGGTTTTTAGGTTCTCTAGAATGTTACCAGGGTCCTAGGTTCTCTAGAATGTTACCAGGGTCCTAGGTTCTCTAGAATGTTACCAGGTCCTAGGTTCACTAGAATGTTACCAGGGTCCTAGGTTCTCTAGAATGTTACCAGGGTTCCAGGTTCTCAGGGTCCTATGTTCTCTAGAATGTTGCCAGGGACCGAGGTTCACTAGAATGTTACCAAGGTTCCCTAGAATGTTTCCAGGGTTCTAGGTTCTCTAGAATGTGGCCAGGGTCCTAGGTTCTCTAGAATGTTGTCAGGGTTCTAGGTTCTCACAGGATGCAGAAGGAATGTGAAAACACTGTATCTGCAGGAAATTGTAACAAAGATCTCAGTCCCTACTCAGTGTCTTGTTGCCAAGGACAGACATTTACTACTCTGGTATGTCTGGCCCTCATAAATACTTCATCCCCTTCTCCCCTCTCTACTCCTTCAACCTGTCATCACTTTATCCATCCCTCTCTCCATACCTCTCTACACCCTTCCATCTCTCTCTTCAGCCTCCTCTCCACCCCTCCACCCCTCTCTCCATCCCTCTCTACATCTCCCCATCCCTCTCTCCACCCTTCCATCTCTCTTCAGCCTCCTCTCCACCCCTCCATCCCTCTCTCCATCCCTCTCTCCACCCTTCCATCTCTCTCTTCAGCCTCCTCTCCACCCCTCCTTCCCTCTCTCCACCCTTCCATCTCTCTCCCCACCCCTCCATCCTCCTCTCCTCTCCACCCTCCATCCCCCCACCCCTCCACAGACGAGAGAAGTGATGTGTAACACTGTGGCAAACAGCAGTTATGAAATTATACAACCTGGACGTGAAGGACATACAACCTGTCACAGCAGTATGTGTGTGTGTGTGTGTGTGTGTGTGTGTGTCTCAGCAGAGCCGTATATAGAGGGCTTCATAAACCACAGGATTACTTTTAGCGCTGCCTTCTCAAAAATAATAAAACATCACTTCACATTAGCCAACTCCATACTCCAGTCGAGAAGGACACCGAGAGGGGTGATGCATTTGTGTGAGTGTATGTGCATGCGTGTGTATGTGCATGTGTTCGTGCGTGAATGAGTCAGAGTGCTTCTGCTGTGTGGTTTTGGTGGATCTGAAAATGTAATTGATTTGCTTCAAGTGTTTTTATATCCCAGCTCTCAATTGGCCCAAACTTTTTTTTAATCAACTTCCTCCTTTCCTCCAAGCTGAATCTCCCAGGAATCCCAGTTCCACAATAAATGTTTTTTTTTTGTTCGATAAAGTCCATCATTAATGTCCAAATACCTCATTTTTGTTTGTGCGTTTAGCACACAATCCACACTCACGAGGCGCAGGCAAGTCCAGGCGAAAGTTCAGACGAAAAGTCATATTACAGTTCGTAGAAACATGTCACATGAAGTATAGAATCAATCTTTAGGATGTTTTTATCATAAATCTTCAATAATGTTCCAACCGGAGAATTTCTTTGTCTGTAGAAATGCAATGGCACGCAAACTAACTCTCTCGGGAGCGCATGAGACTGAGCTCATGGCACTCTGCCAGACCCCTGACTCAATCAGCTCTCATTCCCCCCTCCTTCACAGTAGAAGCATCAAACAACGTTCTAAAGACTGTTGACATCTAGTGGAAGCCGTAGGAAGTGCAATATGACCCCACAGACACTGTATATTCGATAGGCAATGACTTGAAAAACTACAAACCTCAGATTTCCCTCTTCCTGGTTGGATTTTTATCTCAGGTTTTTGCCTGCCATATGAGTTCTGTTATACTCACAGACATCATTCAAACAGTTTAACAAACTTCAGAGTGTTTTCTATCCAAATATACTAATTATATGCATATTCTAGCTTTTAGGCCTGAGTAGCAGGCAGTTTGCTCTGGGCACCTTTTTATCCAAGCTACTCAATACTGACCCCCAATTCGACTTGTCACCAAAAGCACTCACAAACTTTTACAGATGCAAAAAACGAGAGCATCCTGTCGGGCTGTATCACAGCCTGGTACGGTAACTGCTCCGCCCACAACCGTAAGGCTCTCCAGAGGGTAGTGAGGTCTGCACAACGCATCACTGGGGGTAAACTACCTGCCCTCCAGGACAACTACACCACCCGATGTCACAGGAAGGCCATAAAGATCATCAAGGATAACAACCACCCAAGCCACTGCCTGTTCACCCCGCTATCCTCTAGAAGGCGAGGTCAGTACAGGTGCATCATAGCAGGGACGAGAGACTGAAAAACAGCTTCTATCTCAAGGCCATCAGACTGTTAAACAGCCACCACTAACATTGAGTGGCTGCTGCCAACACACTGACTCAAATCTCTAACCACTTAACAATAAAACATTGGATGTAGTAAATGTATCACTAGTCATTTTAAACAATGCCACTTTATATAATGTTTACATACCCTACATTACTCATCTCATATGTATATACTGTACTCTACACCATCTACTGCATCTTGCCTATGCCGCACGGCCATCGCTCATCCATATATTTATATGTACATATTCTTATTCATTCCTTTACACTTGTGTGTAAATAACATCTGCTAACCATGTGTATGTGACCAATAACATCTGCTAACCATGTGTATGTGACCAATAACATGTGATTTGATTATTATGCTTAATTACACCAACAGAAAGTACTCTTAGCGACAGACTATGGAGAATGAACAGAGGGCATCATCAAGACCCGAAATTTGTGAAAAACCTAAATGAAAAAATACAAACCTTTACTTTTACAAATGTAAAATGTGAGAAAGGCCGACCCTGATATAGTTTGTGATGCCTTTAAGGCGTTAGTGGAATGATAATCTCATACTCTGTAAAAGTTTTAAATAAATATAAATCACTATCTTAGAAAAAGACCATAAAGCAACTTTACAGAGTAAAGAAGAAAAAAAAATGTCTGAACTTGAGCAGGAAAATAATCTTTAACTTTTGAAGAGAGCCAACAACTACAGGTTGAACTCAAATAAAGCATTCTGCTTAAAGGCAAATAAACCTGGTAAACATCTCGCAGCCCTCGTAAAACAAGTACACGCCAAACCAATTATAATTTAAAAAGATAAAGATGCAAATACGTTAAATAGAAACAGCAACGCGATTAATTACGATTTTAAAAGCTTCTACGAAAATGTATATAAATCAGAATTAAATATGAAAATTTGTAGAAATCAGAATAAAACTTCAGTTGGACTGACCCTCTTCGACTCAACAACTCTGAATCAATTATCAGCTGACCAAAAATAATCACTAGAAACCGAGATCACCAAAGAAGAAGAATCACTAGAAACAGAGATCACCAAAGAAGAAGAATCACTAGAAACCGAGATCACCAAAGAAGAAGAATCACTAGAAACAGAGATCACCAAAGAAGAAGAATCACTAGAAACAGAGATCACCAAAGAAGAAGAATCACTAGAAACAGAGATGACCAAAGAAGAAGAATCACTAGAAACAGAGATGACCAAAGAAGAAGAATCACTAGAAACAGAGATGACCAAAGAAGAAGAATCACTAGAAACAGAGATGACCAAAGAAGAAGAATCACTAGAAACAGAGATGACCAAAGAAGAAGAATCACTAGAAACAGAGATGACCAAAGAAGAAGAATCACTAGAAACCGAGATCACCAAAGAAGAAGAATCACTAGAAACAGAGATCACCAAAGAAGAAGAATCACTAGAAACCGAGATGACCCAGGAAGAAGAATCACTAGAAACCGAGATCACCAAAGAAGAAGAATCACTAGAAACCGAGATCACCAAAGAAGAAGAATCACTAGAAACCGAGATCACCAAAGAAGAAGAATAACTAGAAACCGAGATCACCAAAGAAGAAGAATCACTAGAAACAGAGATCACCAAAGAAGAAGAATCACTAGAAACAGAGATCACCAAAGAAGAAGAATCACTAGAAACCGAGATCACCAAAGAAGAAGAATCACTAGAAACCGAGATCACCAAAGAAGAAGAATCACTAGAAACCGAGATCACCAAAGAAGAAGAATCACTAGAAACCGAGATCACCAAAGAAGAAGAATCACTAGAAAGAGATCACCAAAGAAGAAGAATCACTAGAAACAGAGATCACCAAAGAAGAAGAATCACTAGAAACAGAGATCACCAAAGAAGAAGAATCACTAGAAACCGAGATCACCAAAGAAGAAGAATCACTAGAAACCGAGATCACCAAAGAAGAAGAATCACTAGAAACCGAGATCACCAAAGAAGAAGAATCACTAGAAACCGAGATCACCAAAGAAGAAGAATCACTAGAAACCGAGATCACCAAAGAAGAAGAATCACTAGAAACCGAGATCACCAAAGAAGAAGAATCACTAGAAACCGAGATCACCAAAGAAGAAGAATCACTAGAAACCGAGATCACCAAAGAAGAAGAATCACTAGAAACCGAGATCACCAAAGAAGAAGAATCACTAGAAACAGAGATCACCAAAGAAGAAGAATCACTAGAAACAGAGATCACCAAAGAAGAAGAATCACTAGAAACAGAGATCACCAAAGAAGAAGAATCACTAGAAACAGAGATCACCAAAGAAGAAGAATCACTAGAAACAGAGATCACCAAAGAAGAAGAATCACTAGAAACCGAGATCACCAAAGAAGAAGAATCACTAGAAACCGAGATCACCAAAGAAGAAGAATCACTAGAAACCGAGATCACCAAAGAAGAAGAATCACTAGAAACCGAGATCACCAAAGAAGAAGAATCACTAGAAACCGAGATCACCAAAGAAGAAGAATCACTAGAAACAGAGATCACCAAAGAAGAAGAATTACTAGAAACAGAGATGACCAAAGAAGAAGAATCACTAGAAACAGAGATGACCCAGGAAGAAGAATCACTAGAAACAGAGATCACCAAAGAAGAAGAATCACTAGAAACCGAGATCACCAAAGAAGAAGAATCACTAGAAACAGAGATCACCAAAGAAGAAGAATTACTAGAAACAGAGATGACCAAAGAAGAAGAATCACTAGAAACAGAGATGACCCAGGAAGAAGAATCACTAGAAACAGAGATCACCAAAGAAGAAGAATCACTAGAAACCGAGATCACCAAAGAAGAAGAATCACTAGAAACAGAGACAATAAATATTAGACCGTGTTAAAACATCTGCGCGGAAAAAAACACCAGTTATGGACGGCTTTCCCATAGAATTCTATTGAACATTTTGGGATAAAGTAGCACCCCTATTTACACCAATGACAACACACACGTCACTCAATGGAGTACTTCATGTAGTTCATATGGACTTCATACTTGATATTAAAACCAAGGAAACTTGGAGAGTACATTGCTGAGTACAGACCCATACGTTTACTAAACTGTAATAATAAAATAATAACTAGCAATAGATTGGTAAAAGTCTTGCCAGACTTACCAAATGGGGTTTATTAAAAATAGACACTTACAATAATGTGTTTTAGTTTAATACAATACGCTACAAAACAAGTTCTAGATGTATCAATAATGTCTGTTGATGATGAACGAAGCCTTGAGACGATCTTGTATCTCTATTAAAATAACGGGAAGCTTTCAACTTTCCAGCTGAATTAATACATCTAATAAAATGTTTATTTAAATATCAGAATGAAAAAATACACACACATAATACATTATCTTATGAAATCGCCCCCCCCCCCCTCCCTCCCTGTTTACACTGACGAATACTTTAAAATCTCAGGATATAAAAATGAATGCTGAAAAATCAGAAATAATGGCAATAGGAAAAACTAAAAAACAACGATGATCTACAGCAATCATTTAAGTGGACCACAAAAAATATTAAATACTTAGGATGCTTAATAAGTTATTACAAACAACACACACACACACACACACACACACACACACACACACACACACACACACACATATAACACACACACACACACATATATATGTTTATTACACACACATAACTTTATTCCATTACTCAACAATATGAAAGCAGATGAAATGAAATGGAATAATCTTCCCAGAATACACCTCTTCAGAAACGGCTGCCAAAGGTTTTATCCCAATTACTTCACTGAAGACATTCTTTATTAAAATAATAAACTTTATAAAAAACTCACAGAACAAGTTGGGGGTGGTTATAATATTCCAGTATCAACTCGCCACTCAAGGCTTTTACTTGAGACACATTATTAAAACGCACTAACGAGGAACAATGGGTACATATTGAAGATGTGCCTGCTCACCCCGAGAATCTTTTCTCTTGTCTATTTTCCAAAGATACAGCTAAGAACATTTCCAACTTCATAGTTGAGAACACTATACTAATACGGAAGATAATAAGACGGATTCTACAAGAACCAAAAATGCCTCCCCTAAAAAAAAAAAAAAAACCATATTGAACAATTCGTAGGATACCTTTCCAGAATATGAATGATAAATTGGTACACATGGAGAACTAAAGGAATAGAAACCCTAAATGAAGCGGTTATAGGAAGAAGGGGGAAAAAAATCTTTTGGATTTACAGAGTAATCTAGATTACTAATCTATTATCTAGATTAATCTAGTAATCTATTATCTGCGTCAGAATAGGATGTTTATATGACAGTAAGAAAGTAAGAAGAAATAAGAAATACAAAACCTTGCAGTGAGCCAGCAGCCTACAGGCTTTTTGTGGAGCTCCTCTGGTGCTGTCTGACAGGTGGTAGACTATTCCTCTTCTCAAACTAGGCTGTGGAGCTCCTCTGGTCCTGTCTGACAGGTGGTAGACTATTCCTCTCCTCAAACTAGGCTGTGGAGCTCCTCTGGTGCTGTCTGACAGATGGTAGACTATTCCTCTCCTCAAACTAGGCTGTGGAGCTCCTCTGGTCCTGTCTGACAGGTGGTAGACTATTCCTCTCCTCAAACTAGTCTGTGGAGCTCCTCTGGTCCTGTCTGACAGGTGGTAGACTATTCCTCTCCTCAAACTAGGCTGTGGAGCTCCTCTGGTCCTGTCTGACAGGTGGTAGACTATTCCTCTCCTCAAACTAGGCTGTGGAGCTCCTCTGGTCCTGTCTGACAGGTGGTAGACTATTCCTCTCCTCAAACTAGGCTGTGGAGCTCCTCTGGTCCTGTCTGACAGGTGGTAGACTATTCCTCTCCTCAAACTAGGCTGTGGAGCTCCTCTGGTCCTGTCTGACAGGTGGTAGACTATTCCTCTCCTCAAACTAGGCTGTGGAGCTCCTCTGGTCCTGTCTGACAGGTGGTAGACTATTCCTCTCCTCAAACTAGGCTGTGGAGCTCCTCTGGTCCTGTCTGACAGGTGGTAGACTATTCCTCTCCTCAAACTAGGCTGTGGAGCTCCTCTGGTCCTGTCTGACAGGTGGTAGACTATTCCTCTCCTCAAACTAGGCTGTGGAGCTCCTCTGGTCCTGTCTAACAGGTGGTAGACTATTCCTCTCCTCAAACTAGGCTGTGGAGCTCCTCTGGTCCTGTCTGACAGGTGGTAGACTATTCCTCTCCTCAAACTAGGCTGTGGAGCTCCTCTGGTCCTGTCTGACAGGTGGTAGACTATTCCTCTCCTCAAACTAGGCTGTGGAGCTCCTCTGGTCCTGTCTGACAGGTGGTAGACTATTCCTCTCCTCAAACTAGGCTATGGAGCTCCTCTGGTGCTGTCTGACAGGTGGAGAGAAACAAAATGGTGCAGAGTGACGTGGGTGCTGGAGACGAGGGCGTGAGAAGGTGGGTCTGGGCAGCGGGGATGTCATTGCCTTCTGTGTATGTCTTTACGCTGTCGTCTTTACGCTGTCGTCTTTACGCTGTCGTCTGCACGCTGTCGTCTGCACGCTGTCGTCTGCACGCTGTCGTCTGCACGCTGTCGTCTGCACGCTGTCGTCTGCACGCTGTCGTCCGTACGCTGTCATGGTATACTGTTGTCTGTACGCTGTCGTCTGTACGCTGTCATGGTATGCTGTCGTCTTTACGCTGTCGTCTTTACGCTGTCGTCCTTACGCTGTCATGGTATACTGTTGTCTTTATGCTGTCGTCTGTACGCTGTCGTCCGTACGCTGTCGTCCTTACGCTGTCGTCCTTACGCTGTCGTCCTTACGCTGTCGTCCTTACGCTGTCGTCCTTACGCTGTCAGGGTATACTGTTGTCTTTATGCTGTCGTCTGTACGCTGTCGTCCGTACGCTGTCGTCTGTACGCTGTTATGGTATACTGTCGTCTTTACGCTGTCGTGGTATACTGTCGTCTTTACGCTGTCGTCTTTACGCTGTCATGGTATGCTGTCGTCTGTACGCTGTCGTCCGTACGCTGTCGTCTGTACGCTGTTATGGTATACTGTCGTCTTTACGCTGTCGTGGTATACTGTCGTCTTTACGCTGTCGTCTTTACGCTGTCGTGGTATACTGTCGTCTTTACGCTGTCGTCTTTACGCTGTCATGGTGTACTGTCGTCTTTACGCTGTTATGGTATACTGTCGTCTTTACGCTGTCATGGTGTACTGTCGTCTTTACGCTGTCATGGTGTACTGTCGTCTTTACGCTGTCATGGTATACTGTCGTCTTTACGCTGTCGTGGTATACTGTCGTCTTTACGCTGTCGTCTTTACGCTGTCATGGTATACTGTCGTCTTTACGCTGTCATGGTGTACTGTCGTCTTTACGCTGTCATGGTATACTGTCGTCTTTACGCTGTCATGGTATACTGTCGTCTTTACGCTGTCATGGTATACTGTCGTCTTTACGCTGTCGTCTTTACGCTGTCATGGTGTACTGTCGTCTTTACGCTGTCATGGTATACTGTCGTCTTTACGCTGTCATGGTATACTGTCGTCTTTACGCTGTCTTCTTTACGCTGTCATGGTATACTGTCGTCTTTACGCTGTTATGGTATACTGTCGTCTGTACGCTGTGGTCTTTACGCTGTCATGGTATACTGTCGTCTGTACGCTGTCGTCTTTACGCTGTCGTGGTATACTGTCGTCTTTACGCTGTTATGGTATACTGTCGTCTGTACGCTGTGGTCTTTACGCTGTCATGGTATACTGTCGTCTGTACGCTGTCGTCTGTACGCTGTCGTGGTATACTGTCGTCTGTACGCTGTCATGGTATACTGTCGTCTGTACGCTGTCGTCTTTACGCTGTTATGGTATACTGTCGTCTTTACGCTGTTATGGTATACTGTCGTCTGTACGCTGTCGTCTTTACGCTGTCATGGTATACTGTCGTCTTTACTCTGTCGTCTTTACGCTGTCGTCTTCACGCTGTTGTCTTTACGCTGTCATGGTATACTAGCATGGTATGCTGTCGTCTTTATGCTGTCGTCTTTACGCTGTTGTCTTTACGCTGTCATGGTATACTAGCATGGCATGCTGTCGTCTTTACGCTGTCGTCTGTACGCTGTCATGGTATACTGTCGTCTTTACGCTGTCGTCTGTACGCTGTCATGGTATACTGTCGTCTGTACGCTGTCGTCTGTACGCTGTCATGGTATACTGTCGTCTTTACGCTGTCGTCTTTACGCTGTCATGGTATACTGTCGTCTTTACGCTGTCGTCTTTACGCTGTCGTCTTTACGCTGTCATGGTATACTGTCGTCTTTACGCTGTCGTCTGTACGCTGTCATGGTATACTGTCGTCTGTACGCTGTCATGGTATACTGTCGTCTGTACGCTGTCGTCTTTACGCTGTCGTCTTTACGCTGTCATGGTATACTGTCGTCTGTACGCTGTCGTCTTTACGCTGTCGTCTTTACGCTGTCATGGTATACTGTCGTCTTTACGCTGTCGTCTGTACGCTGTCATGGTATACTGTCGTCTTTACGCTGTCATGGTATACTGTCGTCTTTACGCTGTCATGGTATACTGTCGTCTTTACGCTGTCGTCTTTACGCTGTCATGGTATACTGTCGTCTTTACGCTGTCGTCTTTACGCTGTCATGGTATACTGTCGTCTTTACGCTGTCGTCTTTACGCTGTCATGGTATACTGTCGTCTGTACGCTGTCGTCTTTACGCTGTCGTCCTTACGCTGTCATGGTATACTGTCGTCTGTACGCTGTCGTCTTTACGCTGTCATGGTATACTGTCGTCTTTACGCTGTCGTCTTTACGCTGTCATGGTATACTGTCGTCTGTACGCTGTCGTCTTTACGCTGTCATGGTATACTGTCGTCTTTACGCTGTCGTCTTTACGCTGTCGTGGTATACTGTCGTCTTTACGCTGTCGTCTTTACGCTGTCATGGTATACTGTCGGCTTTACGCTGTCATGGTATACTGTCGTCTTTACGCTGTCGTCTTTACGCTGTCATGGTATACTGTCGTCTGTACGCTGTCGTCTTTACGCTGTCGTCCTTACGCTGTCATGGTATACTGTCGTCTGTACGCTGTCGTCTTTACGCTGTCATGGTATACTGTCGTCTTTACGCTGTCGTCTTTACGCTGTCATGGTATACTGTCGTCTGTACGCTGTCGTCTTTACGCTGTCGTCTGTACGCTGTCATGGTATACTGTCGTCTTTACGCTGTCGTCTTTACGCTGTCGTGGTATACTGTCGTCTTTACGCTGTCGTCTTTACGCTGTCATGGTATACTGTCGGCTTTACGCTGTCATGGTATACTGTCGTCTTTACGCTGTCGTCTTTACGCTGTCATGGTATACTGTCGTCTGTACGCTGTCGTCTTTACGCTGTCGTCCTTACGCTGTCATGGTATACTGTCGTCTGTACGCTGTCGTCTTTACGCTGTCATGGTATACTGTCGTCTTTACGCTGTCGTCTTTACGCTGTCATGGTATACTGTCGTCTTTACGCTGTCGTCTTTACGCTGTCATGGTATACTGTCGTCTGTACGCTGTCGTCTTTACGCTGTCGTGGTATACTGTCGTCTTTACGCTGTCGTCTTTACGCTGTCATGGTATACTGTCGTCTTTACGCTGTCATGGTATACTGTCGTCTTTACGCTGTCGTCTTTACGCTGTCATGGTATACTGTCGTCTGTACGCTGTCGTCTTTACGCTGTCATGGTATACTGTCGTCTTTACGCTGTTATGGTGTACTGTCGTCTGTACGCTGTCGTCTGTACGCTGTCGTCTTTACGCTGTCGTGGTATACTGTCGTCTTTACGCTGTCGTCTTTACGCTGTCATGGTATACTGTCGTCTTTACGCTGTCATGGTATACTGTCGTCTTTACGCTGTGGTCTGTACGCTGTCGTCTGTACGCTGTCATGGTATACTGTCGTCTTTACGCTGTCGTCCTTACGCTGACGAATACTTCCAAATCTCACGATATTGAAATGAATGTTGAAAAATCTGAAATAATGGCAATAGGAAAAACTAAAAAGTAATGATCTACAGCAATCATTTAAGTGGACCACAAAAACTATTAAACACTTAGGATGCTTGCAGTCAATAACAGAATAGAAAAGTCTATATAAATTGTGTGAAAATTAAGTATGATTAGGGTGGTAAGGCACTAAAATGGGCCATAGTGATGAAATTATTACAATTTAGCAAATAAACACTGGAGTGATAGATGTGCAGAAGATGAATGTGCAAGTAGAGATACTGGGGTGCAAAGGAGCAAAAAAATATATCAATAAAATAAATAACAATATGGGGATAAGGTAGTTGGATGGGCTATTTGCAGATGGGCTATGTACAGGTGCATTGATCTGAAAGCTGCTCTGACAGCTGGTGCTTAAAGTTAGTGAGGGAGATATGAGTCTCCAGCTTCAGTGATTTTTGCAATTAGTTCCAGTCATTTGCATCAGAGAACTGGAAGGAAAGGCGGCCAAAGGAGGAATTGGCTTTGGGGATGACCAGTGAAATATACCTGCTGGATCGCGTGCTACAGGTGGGTGCTGCTATGGTGACCAGTGAGCTGAGATAAGGCGGGGCTTTACCTAGCAAAGACTTATAGATGACCTGGAGCCAGTGGGTTTGGTGACGAATATGAAGCGAGGGCCAGCCAACGAGAGCGTACAGGTCGCAGTGGTGGGTAGTATATGGGGCTTTGGTGACAAAACGGATGGCACAGTGATAGACTGCATCCAACTTGTTGAGTAGAGTGTTGGAGGCTATTTTGTAAATGACATTGCCGATGTCAAGGATCGGTAGGACAGTCAGTTTTACGAGGGTATGTTTGGCAGCATGAGTTAAGGATGCTTTGTTGTGAAATAGGAACCCGATTCTAGATTTAATTTTGGATTGGAGATGCTTAATGTGAGTCTGGAAGGAGAGTTTACAGTCTAACTAGACACCTAGGTATTTGTAGTTGTCCACATATTCTAAGTCAGAACTGTCAAAGAGTAGTGATGCTTGTCGGGCGGATGGGAAGGTGCGGGCAGCGATCGGTTGAAGAGCATGCATTTAGTTTTACTTGAATTTAAGAGCAGTTGGAGGCCACGGAAGGAGAGTTGTATGGCATTGAGGCTCGTCTGGAGGTTAGTTAATACAGTGTCCAAAGAAGGGCCAGAAGTATAGAGAATGGTGTCGTCTGCTTAGAGGTGGATTAGAGAAACACCAGCAGCAAGAGCGACATCATTGATGTATACAGAGAAAAGAGTTGGCCCGGCAATTGAACCCTGTTGCACCCCCATAGAGACTGCCAGAGGTCCAGACTACAGGCCCTCCGATTTGACACACTGAACTCTGTCTGAGAAGTAGTTGGTGAACCAGGCGAGGCAGTGATTTGAGAAACCAAGGATGTTGAGTTTGCCAATAAGAATGCGGTGATTGACAGAGTCGAATGCCTTGGCCAGGTCGATGAAGATGGCTGCACAGTACTGTCTTTTATCGATGGCGGTTATGATATCGTTTAGGACCTTGAGCGGGGCTGAGGTGCATCCATGACCAGCTCGGAAACCAGATTGCATAGCGGAGAAGGTACGGTGGGATTTGAAATGGTCGGTGATCTGTTTGTTAACTTGGCTATCGAAGACCTTAGAAAAGCAGGGTAGGATAAATATAGGTCTGTAGCAGTTTGGGTCTAGAGTGTCTCCCCCTTTGAAGAGGGGGACGACCGCGGCAGCTTTCTAATGTTTGGGGATCTCAGACGATACAAAAGAGAGGTTGAACAGGCTAGTAATAAGGGTTGCAACAATTGCGGCGGATAATTTGAGAAAGAGAGGGTCCAGATTGTCTAGCCCAGATCATTTGTAGGGGTCCAGATTTTGCAGCTCTTTCAGAACATCAGCTACAGTGCCTTGCGAAAGTATTCGGCCCCCTTGAACTTTGCGACCTTTTGCCACATTTCAGGCTTCAAACATAAAGATATAAAACTGTATTTTTTTTGTGAAGAATCAAACAACAAGTGGGACACAATCATGAAGTGGAACAACATTTATTGGATATTTCAAACTTTTTTAACAAATCAAAAACTGAAAAATTGGGCGTGCAAAATTATTCAGCCCCCTTAAGTTAATACTTTGTAGCGCCACCTTTTGCTGCGATTACAGCTGTAAGTCGCTTGGGGTATGTCTCTATCAGTTTTGCACATCGAGAGACTGAATTCTTTTCCCATTCCTCCTTGCAAAACAGCTCGAGCTCAGTGAGGTTGGATGGAGAGCATTTGTGAACAGCAGTTTTCAGTTCTTTCCACAGATTCTCGATTGGATTCAGGTCTGGACTTTGACTTGGCCATTCTAACACCTGGATATGTTTATTTTTGAACCATTCCATTGTAGATTTTGCTTTATGTTTTGGATCATTGTCTTGTTGGAAGACAAATCTCCATCCCAGTCTCAGGTCTTTTGCAGACTCCATCAGGTTCTTCCAGAATGGTCCTGTATTTGGCTCCATCCATCTTCCCATCAATTTTAACCATCTTCCCTGTCCCTGCTGAAGAAAAGCAGGCCCAAACCATGATGCTGCCACCACCATGTTTGACAGTGGGGATGGTGTGTTCAGTGTGATGAGCTGTGTTGCTTTTACGCCAAACATAACGTTTTGCATTGTTGCCAAAAAGTTCCATTTTGGTTTCATCTGACCAGAGCACCTTCTTCCACATGTTTGGTGTGTCTCCCAGGTGGCTTGCGGCAAACTTTAAATGACACTTTTTATGGATATCTTTAAGACATGGCTTTCTTGCCACTCTTCCATAAAGGCCAGATTTGTGCAATATAGGACTGATTGTTGTCCTATGGACAGAGTCTCCCACCTCAGCTGTAGATCTCTGCAGTTCATCCAGAGTGATCATGGGCCTCTTGGCTGCATCTCTGATCAGTCTTCTCCTTGTATGAGCTGAAAGTTTAGAGGGACGGCCAGGTCTTGGTAGATTTGCAGTGGTCGGATACTCCTTCCATTTCAATATTATCGCTTGCACAGTGCTCCTTGGGATGTTTAAAGCTTGGGAAATCTTTTTGTATCCAAATCCGGCTTTAAACTTCTTCACAACAGTATCTCGGACCTGCCTGGTGTGTTCCTTGTTCTTCATGATGCTCTCTGCGCTTTTAACGGACCTCTGAGACTATCACAGTGCAGGTGCATTTATACAGAGACTTGATTACACACAGGTGGATTGTATTTATCATCATTAGTCATTTAGATCAACATTGGATCATTCAGAGATCCTCACTGAACTTCTGGAGAGAGTTTGCTGCACTGAAAGTAAAGGGGCTGAATAATTTTGCACGCCCAATTTTTCAGTTTTTAATTTGTTTAAAAAAATTGAAATATCCAATAAATGTCGTTCCACTTCATGATTGTGTCCCACTTGTTGTTGATGCTTCACAAAAAAAGACAGTTTTATATCTTTATGTTTGAAGCCTGAAATGTGGCAAAAGGTCGCAAAGTTCAAGGGGGCCGAATACTTTCGCAAGGCACTGTATCTGGATTTCGGTGAAGGAGAAATGGGGAGGCATGGCCAAGTTGCTGTGGGGGTGCAGAGCTGTTGACCGTGGTAGGGGGTAGCCAGGTGGAAAGCATGGCCAGCCATAGAAAAATGCTTATTGGAATTATAGGACAGTGTTTCATAGCCACAGTGCAGTGGGCAGCTGGGAGGAGGTGCTCTTATTCTCCGTGGACTTTACAGTGTCCCAGAATTTTTTGGAGTTTGTGCTACAGGATGCACATTTCTGTTTGAAAAAGCAAGCCTTAGCTTTCCTAACTGCCTGTGTGTATTGGTTCCTAACTTCCGTGAAAAGTTGCATATTGTGGGGGCTATTCGATGCTAATGCAGTACGCCACAGGATGTTTTTGTGCTGGTCAAGGTCAGTCAGGTCTGGAGTGAACCAAGGGCTATATCTGTTCCTGGTTCTACATTTTTTTAATGGGGCATGCTTATTTAAGATGGTGAGGAAGGCACTTTTAAAGAGTGACCAGGTATCCTCTACTGATGGAATGGGGTCAATATCTATTGGAAGCAGAAATAGTTGAATGGGCCCTGTTATATTATCAAGCTGTGTCCCCATGTGTGTATGTACTGACATGTGTGTATGTACTGACATGTTGTGTGCATGTACTGACATGTTGTGTGCATGTACTGACATGTTGTGTGCATGTACTGACATGTTGTGTGCATGTACTGACATGTTGTGTGCATGTACTGACATGTTGTGTGTATGTACTGACATGTTGTGTGTATGTACTGACATGTTGTACTGATATGTTGTGTGTATGTACTGACATGTGTGTATGTACTGATATGTTGTGTGTATGTACTGATATGTTGTACTGACATGTGTGTATGTACTGATATGTTGTGTGTATGTACTGATATGTTGTACTGACATGTGTGTATGTACTGATATATTGTGTGTATGTACTGATATGTTGTACTGATATGTTGTGTGTACGTACTGACATGTTGTGTGTATGTACTGACTTGTTGTACTGATATGTTGTGTGTATGTACTGACATGTATCTGTAACTGATTGACACTACATGTGAATGTTTTTAAATGTATGTAAATTGTATGTAAGCCTTTTGTGTGTAAGGTATTTTTCATTATGTGTCAGACCCCTGTACGATTAGTAACACTAATGTCTTACTAATGAGGATCCTGATACAATAAAATCATTATACAAAAAAAAAATGAAACCCTGTTCCCTATATAGTGCACTACTTTAGACCAGAGTCCTATGGCACCCTATTCCCTATATAGTGCACTACTTTAGACCAGAGCCCTATGGCACCCTATCCCCTATATAGTGCACTACTTTAGACCAGAGCCCTATGGCACCCTATTCCCTATATAGTGCACTTATATAATAATTATATATGCTGTAGCTCTTGTCTAAAGTAGTGCACTATATATAGGGAATAGGGGGCCATAGGGCTCTGGTCTAAAGTAGTGCACTATAAATAGGGAATAGGGTGCCATAGGACTCTGGTCTAAAGTAGTGCACTATATAGGGAATAGGGTGCCATAGGGCTCTGGTCTAAAGTAGTGCACTATTTAGGGAACAGGGTGCCATTTGAGAAACATTCTCTGTTAGTCCTGAGGGCCCTATTAAGGGGCTTACAGGACAATGGTTGAAAATAGTGCACTATAAAGAGAATAGGATGCCATTTGGGACAGATGTTCTGTTGGTCTGTTGGGTGTGTATTTACCAGACTAATTGCATTGCATTATTAAACAGACTTTTACAGCTAGATAGAACACCAACACGTCAAAGAGTTAAGGGGATCTCCACCCCGACTTTAACACTTGGCCATGGAGCTATATACAAACAGCCCTACGAATAGTGTAAAGTGTATTTTGAAGCATAAACTAGGACACTGATAATCTGTAGGTGTGTGGGGTATACTATGATGCTGATAACAGTCTCTAGGTGTGTGGGGTATCCTAGGATACTGATAACAGTCTCTAGGTGTGTGGGGTATACTATGATGCTGATAACAGTCTCTAGGTGTGTGGGGTATCCTAGGATACTGATAACAGTCTCTAGGTGTGTGGGGTATACTAGGATACTGATAACAGTCTCTAGGTGTGTGGGGTATACTAGGATACTGATAACAGTCTCTAGGTGTGTGGGGTAAACTAGGATACTGATAACAGTCTCTAGGTGTGTGGGGTATACTAGGATACTGATAACAGTCTCTAGGTGTGTGGGGTATACTATGATGCTGATAACAGTCTCTAGGTGTGTGGGGTATCCTAGGATACTGATAACAGTCTCTAGGTGTGTGGGGGTATACTATGATGCTGATAACAGTCTCTAGGTGTGTGGGGTAAACTAGGATACTGATAACAGTCTCTAGGTGTGTGGGGTAAACTAGGATACTGATAACAGTCTCTAGGTGTGTGGGGTAAACTAGGATACTGATAACAGTCTCTAGGTGTGTGGGGTATCCTAGGATACTGATAACAGTCTCTAGGTGTGTGGGTTATACTATGATGCTGATAACAGTCTCTAGGTGTGTGGGGTATACTATGATGCTGATAACAGTCTCTAGGTGTGTGGGTTATACTATGATGCTGATAACAGTCTCTAGGTGTGTGGGGTATACTATGATGCTGATAACAGTCTCTAGGTGTGTGGGGTATACTATGATGCTGATAACAGTCTCTAGGTGTGTGGGGTATCCTAGGATACTGATAACAGTCTCTAGGTGTGTGGGGTATACTATGATGCTGATAACAGTCTCTATGTGTGTGGGGTATACTATGATGCTGATAACAGTCTCTAGGTGTGTGGGGTCTCCTAGGATACTGATAACAGTCTCTAGGTGTGTGGGGTATACTATGATGCTGATAACAGTCTCTAGGTGTGTGGGGTATACTATGATGCTGATAACAGTCTCTAGGTGTGTGGGGTATCCTAGGATACTGATAACAGTCTCTAGGTGTGTGGGGTATACTAGGATACTGATAACAGTCTCTAGGTGTGTGGGGTATACTAGGATACTGATAACAGTCTCTAGGTGTGTGGGGTAAACTAGGATACTGATAACAGTCTCTAGGTGTGTGGGGTAAACTAGGATACTGATAACAGTCTCTAGGTGTGTGGGGTATACTAGGATACTGATAACAGTCTCTAGGTGTGTGGGGTATACTATGATGCTGATAACAGTCTCTAGGTGTGTGGGGTATCCTAGGATACTGATAACAGTCTCTAGGTGTGTGGGGGTATACTATGATGCTGATAACAGTCTCTAGGTGTGTGGGGTAAACTAGGATACTGATAACAGTCTCTAGGTGTGTGGGGTAAACTAGGATACTGATAACAGTCTCTAGGTGTGTGGGGTAAACTAGGATACTGATAACAGTCTCTCGGTGTGTGGGGTATACTATGATGCTGATAACAGTCTCTAGGTGTGTGGGGTATACTAGGATACTGATAACAGTCTCTAGGTGTGTGGGGTATACTATGATGCTGATAACAGTCTCTAGGTGTGTGGGGTATCCTAGGATACTGATAACAGTCTCTAGGTGTGTGGGGGTATACTATGATGCTGATAACAGTCTCTAGGTGTGTGGGGTAAACTAGGATACTGATAACAGTCTCTAGGTGTGTGGGGTATACTAGGATACTGATAGCAGTCTCTAAGTGTGGGGTTGTACTGTAGACCACACTATCTACCAAGACAGTTTTCATTTATATTCTTCGTAGCTGTCTGTTTATCACCACAAACCGATGCTGACACTAAGACTGCACTCAATGATCTGTATACGGCCAAAAGCAAACAGGAAAACGCTCACCCAGAGGTGGTGCTCCTAGTGGCCGGGGACTTCAATGCAGGGAAACTTAAATCTGTTTTACCTCATTTCTACCAGCATGCTAAATGTGCAACCAGAGGGGAGAGAAACTCTAGACCACCTTTACTCCACACACAGAGACGCGTACAAAGCTCTCCCTCGCCCTCCTTTTGGCAAATCTGAGCATAATTCTTGCTTACAAGCAACAACTAAAGCAGGAAGCACCAGTGACTTGGTTAATAAACAAGTGGTCAGATGAAGCAAATGCTAAGCTACATGACTGTTTTGCTAGCACAGACTGGAATGTTCCGGGATTCTTCCGATAGCATTGAGGAGTACACCACATCAGTCACTGGCTTCATCAATAAGTGCAACGATGACATCATCCCCACAGTGAACGTACATACATACCCCAACCAGAAGCCATGGATTACAGGCAACATCCACACTGAGAAAAAGGATAGAGCTGCCGCTTTCAAGGAGCGGGACTCTAACCCGGAAGCTTATAAGAAATCCCGCTATGCCCTCCGACAAACCATCAACCAGGCAAAGAGTGCAGGACTAAGATCGAATCGTACAACACCGGCTCTGACGCGCATCGGATGTAGCAGTGCTTTCAAACTATTACAGAATACAAAGGGAAGCACAGCCACGAGCTGCCCAGAGACACGAGCCTACCAGACGAGCTAAAATACCTCTATGCTCGCTTCGAGGCAAATAACACTGAAACATGCATGAGAGCACCAGCTGTTCCAAACGACTGTGTGATCAAGCTCACCGTAGCCGATGTGAGACCTTTAAACAGGTCAACATTCACAAGGCCGCAGGGACAGATGGATTACCAGGACGTGTACTCCGAGCATGCGCTGACCAACTGGCAAGTGTCTTCTCTTCACTGACATTATCATCCTCTCTCTGTCTGAGTCTGTAATACCAAAATGTTTCAAGCAGACCACCTTAGTCCCTGTGCTCAAGAACACTAAGGTAACCTGCCTAAATGACTACCGACCCATTGCACTCACATCTGTAGCCATGAAGTGCTTTGAAAGGCTGGTCATGGCGCACATCAACAACATTATCCCAGGAACCATAGACCCACTCCAATTTGCATACCACCCCAACAGATCCACAGATGATACAGTCCCTATTGCACTCCACACTGCCCTTTCACACCTGGACAAAAGGAACACCTATGTGAGAATGCTATTCATTGACTACAGCTCAGCGTTCAACACCACAATGCCCTCAAAGCTCATCACTAAGCTACGGACTCTGGGACTAAACACTCCCCTCTGCAACTGGATCCTGGACTTCCTGATTGGCCACCCCCAGGTGGTAAGGGTGGGTAACAACACATCCGCCACTCTGATCCTCAACAAGGGGACCCCTCAGAGGTATGTGCTCAGTCCCCTCCTGTACTCCCTGTTCACACATGACTGTATGGTCAGGCATGACTCCAACACCATCTTTAAGTTTGCCGATGACACAACAGGGTCACTGATGACACACTGTTGTCACTGACAATGACGAGAGCCTATAGGAAGGAGGTCATAGACCTGGCCGTGTGGTGCCAGGACCACAACCTCTCCCTCAACGTGATCAGGACAAAGGAGATGATTGTGGACTACAGGAAAAAGAGGGCCGAGCACGAACCCCCTTCTCATCGACAGGGATGCAGTGGAGCAGGTTGAGAGCTTCAAGTTCCTTGGTGTCCACATCACCAACAAACTAACATGGTCCAAGCACACCAAGACAGTCGTGAAGAGGGCACGACAAAACATATTACCCCTCAGGAGACTGAAAAGGTTTGGCATGGGTCCTGAGATCCTCAAAAGGTTTTACAGCTGCACCATCGAATCCAGGCTGTAGCACATTCGGCTGTGATTGGGAGTCTAATTTGGCGGCACACAATTGGCCCAGCGTCGTCCGTGTTTGGCCCGGGTAGGCTGTCATTGTAAATAAGAATTTGTTCTTAACTGAGTTGCCTAGTTAAACAAAGGTCAAATAGACTTCTCTCTGCGGTCATTGTTGGTTAGGGGGGTAAGCATTTCACTGTAAGGTCTACTACACCTGTTGTATTCAGCATTTCACTGTAAGGTCTACTACACCTGTTGTATTCAGCATTTCACTGTAAGGTCTACCTACACCTGTTGTATTCAGCATTTCACTGTAAGGTCTATCTACACCTGTTGTATTCAGCATTTCACTGTAAGGTCTACTACACCTGTTGTATTCAGCATTTCACTGTAAGGTCTACCTACACCTGTTGTATTCAGCATTTCACTGTAAGGTCTACTACACCTGTTGTATTCAGCATTTCACTGTGAGGTCTACTACACCTGTTGTATTCAGCATTTCACTGTGAGGTCTACTACACCTGTTGTATTCAGCATTTCACTGTAAGGTCTACTACACCTGTTGTATTCGGCATTTCACTGTGAGGTCTACTACACCTGTTGTATTCAGCATTTCACTGTAAGGTCTACTACACCTGTTGTATTCAGCATTTCACTGTAAGGTCTACTACACCTGTTGTATTCAGCATTTCACTGTAAGGTCTACTACACCTGTTGTATTCAGCATTTCACTGTGAGGTCTACTACACCTGTTGTATTCAGCATTTCACTGTGAGGTCTACTACACCTGTTGTATTCAGCATTTCACTGTAAGGTCTACCACACCTGTTGTATTCAGCATTTCACTGTAAGGTGTACTACACCTGTTGTATTCAGCATTTCACTGTAAGGTCTACTACACCTATTGTATTCAGCATTTCACTGTAAGGTCTACTACACCTGTTGTATTCAGCATTTCACTGTAAGGTCTACTACACCTGTTGTATTCGGCATTTCACTGTGAGGTCTACTACACCTGTTGTATTCAGCATTACACCTGTTGTATTCAGCATTACACCTGTTGTATTCAGCATTACACCTGTTGTATTCAGCATTACACCTGTTGTATTCAGCATTACACCTGTTGTATTCAGCATTACACCTGTTGTATTCAGCATTACACCTGTTGTATTCAGCATTACACCTGTTGTATTCAGCATTACACCTGTTGTATTCAGCATTACACCTGTTGTATTCAGCATTACACCTGTTGTATTCAGCATTACACCTGTTGTATTCAGCATTACACCTGTTGTATTCAGCATTACACCTGTTGTATTCAGCATTACACCTGTTGTATTCAGCATTACACCTGTTGTATTCAGCATTACACCTGTTGTATTCAGCATTACACTGTAAGGTCTACTACACCTGTTGTATTCAGCATTACACCTGTTGTATTCAGCATTACACCTGTTGTATTCAGCATTTCACTGTAAGGTCTACTACACCTGTTGTATTCAGCATTTCACTGTAAGGTCTACTACACCTGTTGTATTCAGCATTTCACTGTAAGGTCTACTACACCTGTTGTATTCAGCATTTCACTGTGAGGTCTACTACACCTGTTGTATTCAGCATTTCACTGTAAGGTCTACTACACCTGTTGTATTCAGCATTTCACTGTAAGGTCTACTACACCTGTTGTAGTCAGCATTTCACTGTAAGGTCTACTACACCTGTTGTATTCAGCATTTCACTGTAAGGTCTACTACACCTGTTGTATTCAACATTTCACTGTAAGGTCTACTACACCTGTTGTATTCAGCATTTCACTGTAAGGTCTATCTACACCTGTTGTATTCAGCATTTCACTGTAAGGTCTACTACACCTGTTGTAGTCAGCATTTCACTGTAAGGTCTACTACACCTGTTGTATTCAGCATTACACCTGTTGTATTCAGCATTACACCTGTTGTATTCGGCATTACACCTGTTGTATTCAGCATTACACCTGTTGTATTCAGCATTACACCTGTTGTATTCAGCATTACACCTGTTGTATTCAGCATTACACCTGTTGTATTCAGCATTACACCTGTTGTATTCGGCACGTGACAAATACATACATTTAAAAAAAATAATTAATGTGACATTTCTTCAGGCTCATTTACGGACTGCCTCTCCTTCCTGTTAGTGATGTCACATGTTAGATCTGTCAAAAGCGTCATATGAGCTATAATTGGTCACCATCTTGTTTCTCACTGCTTTAGGAATCACACAAAACTGCAAACACGCCGCTTACACACCGTGGTCCTGCTATCATTACTCTCATACGTCACTATAGGAAATCCATTCCTTCCTTAATAGGAGAATAGACAGTCTGTAGATCACTGAGACAAGTACAAGTCCTCGCCACTCACTCAATTGTTTAACGACTGTGTTTGTTTGTTTGTTTGTTTGTGTGTGTTCTCCTCTCTGATTGGAGGAAAAGGCCTGTCTGGATTTATGCTGATCAGAGAACTGATACAGGCTCCATTGGAGGCTCCCGGAGTGGCGCAGCGGTCTAAAAGGCACTGCATCTCAGTGCTAGTGGCGTCCCTACAGACCCTGGTTCGATTCCAAGCTGTATCACGAACGGCCGTGATCGAGAGTCCCAGGGTTTGGCCAAGGGGTAGGCAGTCATTGTAATAAGAATTTGTTCTTAACTGACTTGCCTAATTAAATATTTTTTTTTCATAGATTAAAACATTTTCCAGCAACAGCACTACATCAATGTGTGGGTTATCACTCTCTCGCTCTCATTGTTTGTGTGTGTGTGTGTGTGTCTCAGATATTTCTCCAAGAAAGCCAACGTTTCACCCCACAAGGGAGAGAATATACTCTCATACAACCACCTACGTTAGTGACAATATAATACAACATGCTAATACATCAATAGAACACCATTGCCATCTACCTACAAAACACCAATCCCAGATAAAAACAACATAACCACTGACTACTCACAACACAGACTAGAGAATATAACTAACAACGCAACATCTGCAGGGCAAAAAAATACAACTAACAACTAGTATAGAAGACTTGTAGAACAGCTAACGTATATTAGTAACTATAGTAACTAGTATAGAAGACTTGTAGAACAGCTAACGTATATTAGTAACTATAGTAACTAGTATAGAAGACTTGTAGAACAGCTAACGTATATTAGTAACTATAGTAACTAGTATAGAAGACTTGTAGAACAGCTAACATATATTAGTAACTATAGTAACTAGTATAGAAGACTTGTAGAACAGCTAACGTATATTAGTAACTATAGTAACTAGTATAGAAGACTTGTAGAACAGCTAACGTATATTAGTAACTATAGTAACTAGTATAGAAGACTTGTAGAACAGCTAACGTATATTAGGAACTATAGTAACTAGTATAGAAGACTTGTAGAACAGCTAACATATATATACAAGGTATAATAGAGAAACTACAGCAGAACAGCTAGAGCGGAAGAGACAACCCACCAACTCACCTCTCAATGTGCTTTTCTGTGCCGTCACTGCAGGTGCCACCAACAAAAAGCAAAGAAGAGGGAAAAGAGGAGGATGAAGAGGAGGGGATGGAAAGAGGAGGACGAAGAGGGGATGGAAAGAGGAGGACGAAGAGGAGGAGATGGAAAGAGGAAAACAGAAAATAAAAGAGGAAAGAAGACAGGAGAGAACAATAGGTTAGATCG
>NC_048593.1:44152616-44170116 GCF_013265735.2 Oncorhynchus mykiss
CCCTCCCTCCCTCCCTCCCTCCCTCCCTCCCTCCCTCCATCCCTCCCTCCCTCCCTACCTCCCTCCCTCCCTCCCTCCCTCCCTCCCTCCCTCCCTACCTCTCTCCCTACCTCCCTCCCTGTATTTCTCTATTGAATAGGCAATTATCCTTCCCCTAGTTCTTTCTGTACATTGGACATAATCCACATTTACTTGCTGAATCAAATGTGTTTCATTTTCGCCCCCTTAATAATGGTGTGAAGAGGGGACATTATTTCTGTAAATAAAATGCAGTCTACTTAGTTCTGTTACTGTGTATTTCCTTTTTTACCTCATATATAAAAGAGAGTAATTGTGTAATATATGAAAATATGACCCCACACAGTAGATGGTTACCATGGTATTATATATGACCCTACACAGTAGATGGTTGCCATGGTATTATATATGACCCTACACAGTAGATGGTTGCCATGGTATTATATATGACCCTACACAGTAGATGGTTACCATGGTATTATATATGACCCTACACAGTAGATGGTTACCATGGTATCATATATGACCCTACACAGTATATGGTTACCATGGTATTATATATGACCCTACACAGTAGATGGTTACCATGGTATCATATATGACCCTACACAGTATATGGTTACCATGGTATTATATATGACCCTACACAGTAGATGGTTACCATGGTATTATATATGACCCTACACAGTAGATGGTTGCCATGGTATTATATATGACCCTACACAGTATATGGTTACCATGGTATTATATATGACCCTACACAGTATATGGTTACCATGGTATTATATATGACCCTACACAGTATATGGTTACCATGGTATTATATGTGACCCTACACAGTAGATGGTTACCATGGTATTATATATGACCCTACACAGTATATGGTTACCATGGTATTATATATGACCCTACACAGTAGATGGTTACCATGGTATTATATATGACCCTACACAGTAGATGGTTACCATGGTATTATATATGACCCTACACAGTAGATGGTTACCATGGTATTATATATGACCCTACACAGTAGATGGTTGCCATGGTATTATATATGACCCTACACAGTAGATGGTTACCATGGTATTATATATGCCCCTACACAGTAGATGGTTACCATGGTATCATATATGACCCTACACAGTATATGGTTACCATGGTATTATATATGACCCTACACAGTAGATGGTTACCATGGTATCATATATGACCCTACACAGTATATGGTTACCATGGTATTATATATGACCCTACACAGTAGATGGTTACCATGGTATCATATATGACCCTACACAGTATATGGTTACCATGGTATTATATATGACCCTACACAGTAGATGGTTACCATGGTATTATATATGACCCTACACAGTATATGGTTACCATGGTATTGTGCTGTATATGTGCAGTGATAAAAATAAACATGCTGTTTACCCTCCTCTATCAAACAATTCCTTATGTCTTACACACACACACACACGCACACACACACACACACACACACACGCACACGCACACACACACACTAAACTGACCTTGCATCTCTCTCGACAGGATACGGTATGGAGAGGTTTTCCCAAACATCATTAACAACAGTCCAATGATTTCACACACACACACGCACACACACACACACACACACACACACACACACCGCTGTGTCACAACGGGACAGGTTTCAGGTGTCATCTCTCTCTACACTATATTACAGTGACTTCTTCACCCCTTATTGAAATCTGACCTTCCCTCTATGTCCTGCTCTCATCCCTGGTATCTGTCTTCTCTACCCACTGAGGTTGGTAATGCATCCCAATCGGCACTCTATTCCCTATATAGGGAACTACCTTTGACTACCTACCTCTGTGTGCTCTATCTATCTATCTATCTATCTATCTATCTATCTATCTATCTATCTATCTATCTATCTGTCTGTCGGTCTGTCTATCTCTCTCTCTCTCTCTCTCTCTCTCTCTCTCTCTCTCTCTCTCTCTCTCTCTCTCTCTCTCTCTCTCTCTCTCTCTCTCTCTCTCTCTCTCTCTCTCTCTCTCTCTATCTCTCTATCTATATCTGTCCTCTCTATGTATCTCTATATCTGTCATCTCTATCTATCTCTCTATCTATCTCCATATCTGTCCTCTCTATCTATCTCTATATATGTCATCTCTATCTTTCTCCATATATGTCCTCTCTATGTATCTCTATATCTGTCATCTCTATCTATCTCTATATCTGTAATCTATATATCTGTCCTCTCTATGTATCTCTATATCTGTCATCTCTATATATCTCTATATCTGTCCTCTCTATAAATCTCTATATCTGTCATCTCTATCTAGCTCTATATCTGTCATCTCCATATATCTCTATATCTGTCATCTCTATGTTTCTCTATATCTGTAATCTATAAATCTGTCATCTCGATCAATCTTTATATATGTAATCTATATATCTGTCATCGCTATCTACCTCTACAGTTGAAGTCGGAAGTTTACATACACTTGGAGTCATTAAAACTCGTTATTCAACCACTCCACAAATCTCTTGTTAACAAACTATAGTTTTGGAAAGTCGGTTAGGACATCTACTTTGTGCATGACACATGTCATTTTTACAACAATTGTTTACAGACAGATTATTTCACTTATAATTCACTGTATCACAATTCCAGTGGGTCAGTAGTTTACATACACTAAGTTGACTATGCCTTTAAACAGCTTGGAAAATTCCAGAAAATGATGTCATGGCTTTAGAAGCTTCTGATAGGCATATTGATATCATTTGAGTCAATTGGAAGTGTACCTGGGGATGTTTTTTATTTATTTATTTTATTTCACCTTTATTTAACCAGGTAGGCAAGTTGAGAACAACTTCTCATTTACAATTGCGACCTGGACAAGATAAAGCAAAGCAGTTCGACAGATACAACAACACAGAGTCACACAGGAGAAAAATAAGTCTATATACAATGTGAGCAAATGAGGTGAGAAGGGAGGTAAAGGCAAAAAAGGCCATGGTGGCAAGGTAAATACAATATAGCAAGTAAAACACTGGAATGGTAGTTTTGCAATGGAAGAATGTGCAAAGTAGAAATAAAAATAATGGGGTGCAAAGGAGCAAAATAAATAAATAAATTAAATACAGTTGGGAAAGAGGTAGTTGTTTGGGCTAAATTATAGGTGGGCTATGTACAGGATACCTTGACTTTGTCTAACCAGACACCTAAGTATTTGTAGTTGTCCACGTATTCTAAGTCAGAGCTGTCCAGAGTAGTGATGTTGGACAGGCGGGTAGGTGCAGGTAGCGATCGGTTGAAGAGCATGCATTTAGTTTTACTTGTATTTAAGAGCAATTGGAGGCCACAGAAGGAGAGTTGTATGGCATTGAAGCTTGCCTGGAGGGTTGTTAACACAGTGTCCAAAGAAGGGCCGGAAGTATACAGAATGGTGTCGTCTGCGTAGAGGTGGATCAGAGACTCACCAGCAGCAAGAGCGACCTCATTGATGTATACAGAGAAGAGAGTCGGTCCAAGAATTGAACCCTGTGGCACCCCCATAGAGACTGCCAGAGGTCCGGACAACAGACCCTCCGATTTGACACACTGAACTTTATCAGAGAAGTAGTTGGTGAACCAGGCGAGGCAATCATTTGAGAAACCAAGGCTGTTGAGTCTGCCGATGAGGATGTGGTGATTGACAGAGTCGAAAGCCTTGGCCAGATCAATGAATACGGCTGCACAGTAATGTTTCTTATCGATGGCGGTTAAGATATCGTTTAGGACCTTGAGCGTGGCTGAGGTGCACCCATGACCAGCTCTGAAACCAGATTGCATAGCAGAGAAGGTATGGTGAGATTCGAAATGGTCGGTAATCTGTTTGTTGACTTGGCTTTCGAAGACCTTAGAAAGGCATGGTAGGATAGATATAGGTCTGTAGCAGTTTGGGTCAAGAGTGTCCCCCCCTTTGAAGAGGGGGATGACCGCAGCTGCTTTCCAATCTTTGGGAATCTCAGACGACACGAAAGAGAGGTTGAACAGGCTAGTAATAGGGGTGGCAACAATTTCGACAGATAATTTTAGAAAGAAAGGGTCCAGATTGTCTAGCCCGGCTGATTTGTAGGGGTCCAGATTTTGCAGCTCTTTCAGAACATCAGCTGAATGAATTTGGGAGAAGGAGAAATGGGGAAGGCTTGGGCGAGTTGCTGTTGGGGGTGCAGTGCTGTTGACAGGGGTAGGAGTAGCCAGGTGGAAAGCATGGCCAGCCGTAGAAAAATGCTTATTGAAATTCTCAATTATGGTGGATTTATCAGTGGTGACAGTGTTTCCTATCTTCAGTGCAGTGGGCAGCTGGGAGGAGGTGTTCTTATTCTCCATGGACTTTACAGTGTCCCAGAACTTTTTTGAGTTAGTGTTGCAAGAAGCAAATTTCTGCTTGAAAAAGCTAGCCTTGGCTTTTCTAACTGCCTGTGTATAATGGTTTCTAGCTTCCCTGAACAGCTGCATATCACAGGGGCTGTTCGATGCTAATGCAGAACGCCATAGGATGTTTTTGTGTTGGTTAAGGGCAGTCAGGTCTGGGGAGAACCAAGGGCTATATCTGTTCCTGGTTCTAAATTTCTTGAATGGGGCATGTTTATTTAAGATGGTTAGGAAGGCATTTAAAAAAAATATCCAGGCATGTATTTCAAGGCCTACCTTCAAACTCAGTGCCTCTTTGCTTGACATCATGGGACAATCTAAAGAAATCAGCCAATACCTCAGAAAAAATGTATTAGACTTCCACAAGTCTGGTTCATCTTTGGGAGCAATGGGACCACGCAGGTGGCATACCGCTCAGGAAGGAGACGTGTTCTGTCTCCTAGAGATGAACATACTTTGGTGTGAAAAGTGCAAATCAATCCCAGAACAACAGCAAAGGACCTTGTGAAGACGCTGAAGGAAACAGGTACAACAGTATCTATATCCACAGTAAAACGAGTCCTATATTGACATAACCTGAAAGGCCGCTCAGCAAGGAAGAAGCTACTGCTCCAAAACCACCATAAAAAAAGCCAGACTACGGTTTGCAACTGCACATGGGGACAAAGATCATACTTTTTGGAGAAATGTCCTCTGGTCTGATGAAACAAAAATAGAACTGTTTGGCAATAATGACCATCGTTATGTTTGGAGGAAAAAGAGGGAGGCTTGCAAGCTGAAGAATACCATCCCAACCATGAAGCACGGGGGTGGCAGCATCATGTTGTGAGGGTGCTTTGCTGCAGGAGGGACTGGTGAACTTCACAAAATAGATGGCATCATGAGGAGGGAAATAATGTGGATATATTGAAGCAACATCTCAAGACATCAGTCAGGAAGTTAAAGCTTGGTCGCAAATGGGTCTTCCAAATGGACAATGACCCAAAGCATACTGCCAAAGTTGTGGAAAAAATGGCTTAAGGACAACAAAGTCAAGGTATTGGAGTGGCCATCACAAAGCCCTGACCTCAATCCTATAGAACATTTGTGGGCAGAACTGAAAAAGCGTGTACGAGCAAGGAGGCCTACAAACCTGATTCAGTTACACCAGCTCTGTCAGGAGGAATGGGCCAAAATTCACCCAATTTATTGTGGGAATCTTGTGGAAGGCTACCCAGAACATTTTACCCAAGTTAAACAATTAAAGGCAATGCTTTAAAATACTAATTGAGTGTATGTACACTTCTGACCCACTGGGAATGTGATGAAAGAAATAAAAGCTGAAATTAATCATTCTCTCAACTATTATTCTGACATTTCACTTTCTTAAAAAAAGGTGGTGATCCTAACTGACCTAAGACAGGGAATTTTTACTAGGATTAAATGTCAGGAATTGTGGAAAAACTGAGTTTAACTGTATTTGGCTAAGGTGTATGTAAACTTCTGACTTCAACAATCTGTAATCTATATATCTATCATCTATATATCTGTCATCTATATATCTGTCATCTATATATCTATCGTCTATATATCTGTCATCTCCATCTATCTCTATATCTGTCATCTATATATATATCATCTATATACAGTGTGGAGAACAAGTATTTGATACACTGCCGATTTTGCAGGTTTTCCTACTTACAAAGCATGTAGAGGTCTGTAATTTTTATCATAGGTACACCTCAACTGTGAGAGACGGAATCTAAAAATAACATTGTATGATTTTTAAGTAATTCATTTGCATTTTATTGCATGACATAAGTATTTTATCACCCACCACTGTATCTCTATATCTGCAATCTCTATCTATCTCCATATCTGTCTATCTATGTCTATCTCTATATCTGTAATCTCTATCTATCTCCATATCTGTCCATCTATGTCTATCTCTATATCTGTCATCTCTATTTATCCCTATATCTGTCATCTCTATTTATCTCTATATCTGTCATCTCTATCTATCTCTATATCTGTCATCTCTATTTATCTCTATATCTGTCATCTCTATCTATCTCTATATCTGTCATCTCTATCTATCTCTATATCTGTCACCTCTATCTCTATATCTGTAATCTCTATCTATATCCATATCTGTCTATCTCTATATCTGTCATCTCTATTTCTATATCTGTCATCTCCATCTATCTCTATATATGTCATCTCTATCTATATATCTGTCATCTCTATCTATCTCTATATCTGTCCTCTCTATCTATCTCTATATATGTAATCTCTATCTATCTCTCTATCTGTAATCTCTATATCTATCTCTATATATCTCTATATCTGTAATCTCTATATCTATCTCTATATATCTCTATATCTGTAATCTCTATATATCTATCTCTATCTATCTCTATATCTGTAATCTCTATATCTATCTCTATATCTATCTCTATCTGTCATCTCTATATCTATCTCTATATATCTCTATATCTGTCATCTCTATATATATCTCTATATATCTCTATATCTGTAATCTCTATATCTATCTCTATATATCTCTATATCTGTCATCTCTATTTATCTCTATATCTGTCCTCTCTATCTCTATATCTGTAATATCTACACCTGTAATCTCTATATATCTCTATGTCTGTCATCTCTACCCACTGAGTGGTAGTTTGTTCTGATGACCCCAGATCTCATAGCAACAGTCAGAGAATCTGTCTCGCTCTATCAGAGGAGGAACTGAACCTGCCATCACAGCCACAGGCAGTTAGATCCAGTCAGAGAATCTGTCTCGCTCTATCAGAGGAGGAACTGAACCTGCCATCACAGCCACAGGCAGTTAGATCCAGTCCGAGGATCTGTCTCGCTCTATCAGAGGAGGAACTGAACCTGCCATCACAGCCACAGACAGTTAGATCCAGTCCGAGGATCTGTCTCGCTCTATCAGAGGAGGAACTGAACCTGCCATCACAGCCACAGACAGTTAGATCCAGTCCGAGGATCTGTCTCGCTCTATCAGAGGAGGAACTGAACCTGCCGTCACAGCCACAGGCAGTTAGATCCAGTCCGAGGATCTGTCTCGCTCTATCAGAGGAGGAACTGAATCTGCCGTCACAGCCACAGGCAGTTAGATCCAGTCCGAGGATCTGTCTCGCTCTATCAGAGGAGGAACTGAACCTGCCGTCACAGCCACAGGCAGTTAGATCCAGTCCGAGGATCTGTCTCGCTCTATCAGAGGAGGAACTGAACCTGCCGTCACAGCCACAGGCAGTTAGATCCAGTCCGAGGATCTGTCTAGCGCTATCAGAGGAGGAACTGAACCTGCCGTCACAGCCACAGGCAGTTAGATCCAGTCCGAGGATCTGTCTCGCTCTATCAGAGGAGGAACTGAACCTGCCATCACAGCCACAGGCAGTTAGATCCAGTCCGAGGATCTGTCTCGCTCTATCAGAGGAGGAACTGAACCTGCCATCACAGCCACAAGCAGTTAGATCCAGTCCGAGGATCTGTCTCGCTCTATCAGAGGAGGAACTGAACCTGCCATCACAGCCACAGGCAGTTAGATCCAGTCCGAGGATCTGTCTCGCTCTATCAGAGGAGGAACTGAACCTGCCATCACAGCCACAGGCAGTTAGATCCAGTCCGAGGATCTGTCTTGCTCTATCAGAGGAGGATCTGAACCTGCCATCCCAGCCAAAGGCAGTTAGATCCAGTCCGAGGATCTGTCTCGCTCTATCAGAGGAGGAACTGAATCTGCCGTCACAGCCACAGGCAGTAAGATCCAGTCCGAGGATCTGTCTCGCTCTATCAGAGGAGGAACTGAACCTGCCGTCACAGCCACAGGCAGTTAGATCCAGTCCGAGGATCTGTCTCGCTCTATCAGAGGAGGAACTGAACCTGCCGTCACAGCCACAGGCAGTTAGATCCAGTCCGAGGATCTGTCTCGCTCTATCAGAGGAGGAACTGAACCTGCCGTCACAGCCACAAGCAGTTAGATCCAGTCCGAGGATCTGTCTCGCTCTATCAGAGGAGGAACTGAACCTGCCGTCACAGCCACAGGCAGTTAGATCCAGTCCGAGGATCTGTCTCGCTCTATCAGAGGAGGAACTGAACCTGCCGTCACAGCCACAGGCAGTTAGATCCAGTCCGAGGATCTGTCTCGCTCTATCAGAGGAGGAACTGAACCTGCCGTCACAGCCACAGGCAGTTAGATCCAGTCCGAGGATCTGTCTCGCTCTATCAGAGGAGGAACTGAACCTGCCGTCACAGCCACAGGCAGTTAGATCCAGTCCGAGGATCTGTCTCGCTCTATCAGAGGAGGAACTGAACCTGCCGTCACAGCCACAGGCAGTTAGATCCAGTCCGAGGATCTGTCTCGCTCTATCAGAGGAGGAACTGAACCTGCCATCACAGCCACAGGCAGTTAGATCCAGTCCGAGGATCTGTCTAGCGCTATCAGAGGAGGAACTGAACCTGCCATCACAGCCACAGGCAGTTAGATCCAGTCAGAGAATCTGTCTCGCTCTATCAGAGGAGGAACTGAACCTGCCGTCACAGCCACAGGCAGTTAGATCCAGTCCGAGGATCTGTCTCGCTCTATCAGAGGAGGAACTGAACCTGCCGTCACAGCCACAGGCAGTTAGATCCAGTCCGAGGATCTGTCTCGCTCTATCAGAGGAGGAACTGAACCTGCCGTCACAGCCACAGGCAGTTAGATCCAGTCCGAGGATCTGTCTCGCTCTATCAGAGGAGGAACTGAACCTGCCATCACAGCCACAGGCAGTTAGATCCAGTCCGAGGATCTGTCTCGCTCTATCAGAGGAGGAACTGAACCTGCCGTCACAGCCACAGGCAGTTAGATCCAGTCCGAGGATCTGTCTCGCTCTATCAGAGGAGGAACTGAACCTGCCGTCACAGCCACAGGCAGTTAGATCCAGTCCGAGGATCTGTCTCGCTCTATCAGAGGAGGAACTGAACCTGCCATCACAGCCACAGGCAGTTAGATCCAGTCAGAGAATCTGTCTCACTCTTTAATTATACGTTATTCTTATCTCATACTTTAATAAAAAAACAAACATATTTTCTTAAAACTGCATTGATGGTTATTAAGGGCTTGTTAGTGAGCATTTCACTGTAAGGTCTACTACACCTGTTGTATTCAGCATTTCACTGTAAGGTCTACTACACCTGTTGTATTCAGCATTTCACTGTGAGGTCTACCTACACCTGTTGTATTCAGCATTTCACTGTGAGGTCTACCTACACCTGTTGTATTCAGCATTTCACTGTAAGGTCTACTACACCTGTTGTATTCAGCATTTCACTGTAAGGTCTACTACACCTGTTGTATTCAGCATTTCACTGTAAGGTCTACTACACCTGTTGTATTCAGCATTTCACTGTAAGGTCTACCACACCTGTTGTATTCAGCATTTCACTGTAAGGTCTACTACACCTGTTGTATTCATCATTTCACTGTAAGGTCTACTACACCTGTTGTATTCAGCATTTCACTGTAAGGTCTACTACACCTGTTGTATTCAGCATTTCACTGTAAGGTCTACTACACCTGTTGTATTCAGCATTTCACTGTAAGGTCTACTACACCTGTTGTATTCAGCATTTCACTGTAAGGTCTACTACACCTGTTGTATTCAGCATTTCACTGTAAGGTCTACTACACCTGTTGTATTCAGCATTTCACTGTAAGGTCTACTACACCTGTTGTATTAAGCATTTCACTGTAAGGTCTACTACACCTGTTGTATTCAGCATTTCACTGTAAGGTCTACTACACCTGTTGTATTCAGCATTTCACTGTAAGGTCTACTACACCTGTTGTATTCAGCATTTCACTGTAAGGTCTACTACACCTGTTGTATTCAGCATTTTACTGTGAGGTCTACTACACCTGTTGTATTCAGCATTTCACTGTGAGGTCTACTACACCTGTTGTATTCAGCATTTCACTGTAAGGTCTACTACACCTGTTGTATTCAGCATTTCACTGTAAGGTCTACTACACCTGTTGTATTCAGCATTTCACTGTAAGGTCTACTACACCTGTTGTATTCAGCATTTCACTGTAAGGTCTACTACACCTGTTGTATTCAGCATTTCACTGTAAGGTCTACTACACCTGTTGTATTCAGCATTTCACTGTAAGGTCTACTACACCTGTTGTATTCAGCATTTCACTGTAAGGTCTACTACACCTGTTGTATTCAGCATTTCACTGTAAGGTCTACTACACCTGTTGTATTCAGCATTTCACTGTAAGGTCTATCTACACCTGTTGTATTCAGCATTTCACTGTGAGGTCTACTACACCTGTTGTATTCAGCATTTTACTGTGAGGTCTACTACACCTGTTGTATTCAGCATTTCACTGTAAGGTCTACTACACCTGTTGTATTCAGCATTTCACTGTAAGGTCTACTACACCTGTTGTATTCAGCATTTCACTGTGAGCCTTTCACTACACCTGTTGTATTCAGCATTTCACTGTAAGCCTTTCACTACACCTGTTGTATTCAGCATTTCACTGTAAGCCTTTCACTACACCTGTTGTATTCAGCATTTCACTGTAAGCCTTTCACTACACCTGTTGTATTCAGCATTTCACTGTAAGCCTTTCACTACACCTGTTGTATTCAGCATTTCACTGTAAGTCTTTCACTACACCTGTTGTATTCAGCATTTCACTGTAAGCCTTTCACTACACCTGCTGTATTCAGCATTTCACTGTAAGGTCTACTACACCTGTTGTATTCAGCATTTCACTGTAAGGTCTACTACACCTGTTGTATTCAGCATTTCACTGTCAGGTCTACCTGTTGTATTCAGCATTTCACTGTAAGGTCTACTACACCTGTTGTATTCAGCATTTCACTGTAAGGTCTACTACACCTGTTGTATTCAGCATTTCACTGTAAGGTCTACTACACTTGTTGTATTCAGCATTTCACTGTAAGGTCTACTGCTCCTGTTGTATTCAGCATTTCACTGTACGGTCTACTACACCTGTTGTATTCAGCATTTCACTGTAAGGTCTACTACACCTGTTGTATTCAGCATTTCACTGTAAGGTCTACTACACCTGTTGTATTAAGCATTTCACTGTAAGGTCTACTACACCTGTTGTATTCAGCATTTCACTGTGAGGTCTACTACACCTGTTGTATTCAGCATTTCACTGTAAGGTCTACTACACCTGTTGTATTCAGCATTTCACTGTAAGGTCTACTACACCTGTTGTATTCAGCATTTCACTGTAAGGTCTACTACACCTGTTGTATTCAGCATTTCACTGTAAGGTCTACTACACCTGTTGTATTCAGCATTTCACTGTAAGGTCTACTACACCTGTTGTATTCAGCATTTCACTGTAAGGTCTACTACACCTGTTGTATTCAGCATTTCACTGTAAGGTCTACTACACCTGTTGTATTCAGCATTTCACTGTAAGGTCTACCTACACCTGTTGTATTCAGCATTTCACTGTAAGGTCTACTACACCTGTTGTATTCAGCATTTCACTGTAAGGTCTACTACACCTGTTGTATTCAGCATTTCACTGTAAGGTCTACTACACCTGTTGTATTCAGCATTTCACTGTAAGGTCTACTACACCTGTTGTATTCAGCATTTCACTGTAAGGTCTACTACACCTGTTGTATTCAGCATTTCACTGTAAGGTCTATCTACACCTGTTGTATTCAGCATTTCACTGTGAGGTCTACTACACCTGTTGTATTCAGCATTTCACTGTAAGGTCTACTACACCTGTTGTATTCAGCATTTCACTGTAAGGTCTATCTACACCTGTTGTATTCAGCATTTCACTGTGAGGTCTACTACACCTGTTGTATTCAGCATTTTACTGTGAGGTCTACTACACCTGTTGTATTCAGCATTTCACTGTAAGGTCTACTACACCTGTTGTATTCAGCATTTCACTGTAAGGTCTACTACACCTGTTGTATTCAGCATTTCACTGTGAGCCTTTCACTACACCTGTTGTATTCAGCATTTCACTGTAAGCCTTTCACTACACCTGTTGTATTCAGCATTTCACTGTAAGCCTTTCACTACACCTGTTGTATTCAGCATTTCACTGTAAGCCTTTCACTACACCTGTTGTATTCAGCATTTCACTGTAAGCCTTTCACTACACCTGTTGTATTCAGCATTTCACTGTAAGTCTTTCACTACACCTGTTGTATTCAGCATTTCACTGTAAGCCTTTCACTACACCTGCTGTATTCAGCATTTCACTGTAAGGTCTACTACACCTGTTGTATTCAGCATTTCACTGTAAGGTCTACTACACCTGTTGTATTCAGCATTTCACTGTCAGGTCTACCTGTTGTATTCAGCATTTCACTGTAAGGTCTACTACACCTGTTGTATTCAGCATTTCACTGTAAGGTCTACTACACCTGTTGTATTCAGCATTTCACTGTAAGGTCTACTACACTTGTTGTATTCAGCATTTCACTGTAAGGTCTACTGCTCCTGTTGTATTCAGCATTTCACTGTACGGTCTACTACACCTGTTGTATTCAGCATTTCACTGTAAGGTCTACTGCTCCTGTTGTATTCAGCATTTCACTGTAAGGTCTACTACACCTGTTGTATTCAGCATTTCACTGTCAGGTCTACCTGTTGTATTCAGCATTTCACTGTAAGGTCTACTACACCTGTTGTATTCAGCATTTCACTGTAAGGTCTACTACACCTGTTGTATTCAGCATTTCACTGTAAGGTCTACTACACCTGTTGTATTCAGCATTTCAAAGTGAGCCTTTCACTACACCTGTTGTATTCAGCATTTCACTGTAAGCCTTTCACTACACCTGTTGTATTCAGCATTTCACTGTAAGCCTTTCACTACACCTGTTGTATTCAGCATTTCACTGTAAGCCTTTCACTACACCTGTTGTATTCAGCATTTCACTGTAAGCCTTTCACTACACCTGTTGTATTCAGCATTTCACTGTAAGTCTTTCACTACACCTGTTGTATTCAGCATTTCACTGTAAGCCTTTCACTACACCTGTTGTATTCAGCATTTCACTGTAAGGTCTACTACACCTGTTGTATTCAGCATTTCACTGTAAGGTCTACTACACCTGTTGTATTCAGCATTTCACTGTCAGGTCTACCTGTTGTATTCAGCATTTCACTGTACGGTCTACTACACCTGTTGTATTCAGCATTTCACTGTAAGGTCTACTGCTCCTGTTGTATTCAGCATTTCACTGTAAGGTCTACTACACCTGTTGTATTCAGCATTTCACTGTAAGCCTTTCATTACACCTGTTTTATTCGGCGCAAATAACATTTGATTTGATTTGATCTATAGCAGAGGAGGAACTGGAAGCACCATCACAGCCATATTTGTAGATATCTTAGCAAATGTATTGAAAATTAAACACATAAAGATCTAACTTACATACAGTACTAGTCAAAAGTTTGGACACACCTACTCATTCCAGGTTTTTAATTTTTATTTTTTTATTTATTTTTTTTACAATTTTCGATATTGTAGAATTATAGTGAAGACATCAAAACTATGAAATAACACATTATGGAATCATGTAGTACCCTAAAAAAGTGTTAAAAAAAATTGAAATATATTCAAAGTAGGCACCCTTTGTCTTGATGACAGATTTGAACATTCTCTCAACCAGCTTCACGAGGTAGTCACCTGGAATCCACTTCAATTAACAGTCTGCCTTGTTAAAAGTTCATTTATGAAAGTTTCTTCAAGTGCAGTAGCAAAAACCGCTACGATGAAACTGGCTTTCATGAGGACCGCCACAGGAAAGCAAGACCCAGAGTTACCTCTGCTGCAGAGGATAAGTTCATTAGAGTTAACTGCAACTCCTCTCCTCTCCTCTCCTCTCCTCCTCTCCTCTCCTCTCCTCTCCACTCCCCTACCCCACCACTCTCCTCTCCTCCTCTCCCTCTCCTCTCCTCCCGTCTCCCCTCCCCTACAGTGCGGCCACCACTATGCTTGAAAATACGGAGATTGGTACTCAGTAATTTGTTGCATTGGAATTTGTTCCAAATATCACACTTTTTATTCAGGACAAAAAGTTAATTGCTTTGCCACATTTTTTTTTGCAGTATTACTTTAGTGCCTTGTTGCAAACAGGAGGCAAGTTTTGGAATATATTTATTCTGTACAGGTTTCCTTCTTTTCACTCTGTCATTTAGATTAGTATTGTGGAGTAACTACAGTGTTGTTGATCTATCCTCAGTTTTCTCCTATCACAGCCATTTAACTATGTTTTAAAATCACCATTGGCCTCATGGTGAAATCCCTGAGCAGTTTCCTTCCTCTCTGGCAACTGAGTTAGGAAGGACGCCTGTATATTTGTAGTGACTGGGCGCATTGATACACCACCTGAAGTGTAATTAATAACTTCACCACTTGCTCCAAGGGATATTCAATGTCTGTTTAATTTTTTTTGTTTTACCCACCTACCAATAGGGGCCCTTCTTTGTGAGGCCTTGGAAAACCTCCCTGGTCTTTGTGGTTGAACCTGTGTATGAAATTCACTGTTTGACTGAGGGACCTTACAGAAATTTGTATGTGTACAGAAATCTCAATTGAATCCATTATAAATGCAGGTTGTAATACAACAAAATGTGGAAAAAGTCAAGGGGTGTGAATACTTTGTGAAAAAGCACTGAGAGGTGGTGTGATCTATCTCTCCTGATAACTTCACAGAAGAGAAGTTGGGGAAACCAGATGTTGTGGAATAGATGCTGTGTCACTAGAACCTTTGGTATAAATATTAATACACTTTTCACACAACCTTAAGTTCTGGGAACAGAACAATTCTGTTCTCTGAGAGAGAGAAAGAGAGGGAGATAGAGAGAGAGAGAGAGAGAGAGAGAGAGAGAGAGAGAGAGGGAGAGAGAGGGAGAGAGACGAAGAGGGGGAGAGAGAGACAGAGAGACAAAGAGGGGGAGAGAGAGAAAGAGAGAGAGAGACACAGAGAAAGAGAGACAGAGAGAGAGAGAGAGAGAGAGAGAGAGAGAGAGAGAGACAGACAGACAGAGAGAGACAGACAGAGAGAGACAGACAGAGAGAGAGACAAAGAGGGGGAGAGAGAGAAGGAGAGAGAGAGACACAGAGAAAGAGACAGAGAGAGGGAGAGAGAGAAAGAGAGAGAGACAGAGAAAGAGAGACGGAGAGAGGGAGAGAGAGAAAGAGAGAGAGAGAGACAGAGAAAGAGAGACGGAGAGATTGAGAGAGAGAAAGAGACAGAGAGACACAGAGAAAGAGAGACGGAGAGAGGGAGAGAGAGAAAGAGAGAGAGAGAGACAGAGAAAGAGAGACGGAGAGCGGGAGAGAGAGAAAGAGAGAGAGAGAGACAGAGAAAGAGAGACGGAGAGAGGGGAGAGCAACGTGAATGCAGAGGTGAGGCGAACAGAGAACAGGAGATCTAAGAGGAACAGAACAGTAAAAGAGAAGTCTTTGTATCTCTCATTCTCTCTTTCTTCTCCAGCTCTTTTGGATTCTTATCAGCGGATTACAGTTACTAGGCAACCAGCACAACAGCTCCGTGGGGCCTAGCAGCCTGGAATTACAACTCAGTTTTTCTCTTAACTAAAACTACACTTCCTTTTTGACTCCTTTCTTTTGTGCCGACCCCTCGTCTTTTTTTTTTTCATCCGGCGAGAAGCCAGATTACGCCTAATAACTCAGCCCATTTGGCTGGTTATCTGATAAATGGATAATGTATTAAATTCTATGTTTAATATACTGTATTTGTATCATGCATAGCTAGATAATGTAGTAAAATGGATGATGTAAGTGGACGACACACATGAATGTCTGAGTGATGCTGCTCCTATTCAAATAACTTTCTGCTCTTCAAATGACTGTCTCCTCTTCAAATTACTGTCTCCTCTTCAAATTACTGTCTCCTCTTCAAATTACTGTCTCCTCTTCAAATGACTGTCTCCTATTCAAATGACTGTCTCCTCTTCAAATGACTGTCTCCTCTTCAAATTACTGTCTCCTCTTCAAATTACTGTCTCCTCTTCAAATTACTGTCTCCTCTTCAAATTACTGTCTCCTCCTCAAATTACCGACTCCTCCTCAAATTACCGACTCCTCTTCAAATTACTGTCTCCTCCTCAAATTACTGACTCCTCTTCAAATTACTGTCTCCTCTCAAATTACTGTCTCCTTTCAAATTACTGTTTCCTCTTCAAATACCGTCTCCTCTCAAATTACTGTCTCCTCTTCAAATTACTGTCTCCTCTCAAATTACTGTCTCCTCTTCAAATTACTGTCTCCTCTCAAATTACTGTCTCCTCTTCAAATTACTGTCTCCTCTCAAATTACTGTCTCCTCTTAAAATTACGGTCTCCTCTTCAAAGGACCATATCCTCTTCAAATTACTGTCTCCTCTCAAATTACTGTCTCCTCTTCAAATTACTGTCTCCTTTCAAATGACTGTCTCCTCTTCAAATTACTGTCTCCTCTCAAATTACTGTCTCCTCTTCAAATTACCATCTCCTCTCAAATTACTGTCTCCTCTCAAATTACTTTCTCCTCTTCAAATTACTGTCTCCTCTCAAATGACTGTCTCCTCTTCAAATTCCCATCTCCTCTCAAATTACTTTCTCCTCTTCAAATTACTGTCTCCTCTCAAATTACCTTCTCCTCTCAAATTACTGTCTCCTCTTCAAATTGCTGTCTCCTCTCAAATTACTGTTTCCTCTCAAATTACTGTTTCCTCTCAAATTACTGTCTCCTCTTCAAATACTGTCTCATCTTCAAATTACTGTCTCCTCTCAAATTACTGTTTCCTCTCAAATTACTGTTTCCTCTCAAATTACTGTTTCCTCTCAAAGGACTGTCTCCTCTCAAATTACTGTCTCCTCTTCAAATTACTGTCTTCTCTTCAAATTACTGTCTCCTCATTTTATGGTGTATGCTGTTAGTAACTTATTTTTGAATATCTTATGCTTCACAGAGTCGTGGCTGAAGGACGTCACTATCAACATACAGGCTGGTTGTACCGGACAGCGGTGTCTGGTAAGACAAGG
>NC_048593.1:44175116-44207616 GCF_013265735.2 Oncorhynchus mykiss
TTTCCCAGCATGCCCTTCAATTGAACGTGAGAGATACCCACTCATGACTGTGTTTGTTAGTGACAGAGACAATGACTTCTTGTCCTGGAGCCTTCACCAAGGGGCTGTTTAGGCAAATGTGTTTAAATTATAATTCCGAATGACTATATTCTAAGCGTTGTAAATGCCTCTAGTTTTTGCCTAGTTATTCAAGAGTTTGTGTTTTGAAAATCATGGTAGATTAGGGTTCTTTGTCACTGGCCACATTTCCATCCACAGTTTTTAATTGAGTGAAGTCATAACGCATATATTAAAAAAAAAGTCACGACAGATGTGATGGAAACAGGAAGTTTTGGTACAATTGTATAAATGCAGACAGATTATTTGTTATTTTGACACGATGGGATCTTTTTGTGTTGGTAAAAATCAATTATGCGAGAACTAGCGCTGGAAACACCTTTACGGGCAAATATTGATGTACACTTGAAGTGGGAAGTTTACATACACCTTTAGCCAAATACATTTAAACTCATTTTTTTTCACAATTCCTGACATTTAATCCTGATAAAAATGACCTGTTTTAGGTCAGTTAGGATCACCACTTTATTTTATTAAGAATGTGAAATGTCTGAATATTAGTTGAGAGAATCATTTATTTCAGCTGTTATTTCCTTAACTTACCTCATTTGCACTCACTGTATATAGACTTTTTGTTTTCTTTTTATTCTACTGTATTTTTGACTATGTTTTGTTTATTCCATGTGTAACTCTGTTGTTGTTGTATGTGTCGAATTGCTACGCTTTATCTTGGCCAGGTCGCAGTTGCAAATGAGAATTTGTCAGAAGTTTACATACACTCAATTAGTATTTGGTTGCACTGCCTTTAAATTCTTTAACTTGGGTCTAACGTTTCGGGTGGCCTTCCACAAGCTTCCCACAATAAGTTGGGTGAATTTTGGCCCATTCCTCCTGACAGAGCTGGTGTAACTGAGTCAGGTTTGAAGGCCTCCTTGCTCGCACACGCTTTTTTTCAGATCTGCCCACAAATTTTCACAAGGGCACTTTCAATGGCGGTTTTGGAGCAGTGGCTTCTTCCTTGCTGAGCGGCCTTTCAGGTTATGTCGATATAGGACTTGTTTTCCTGCGGATACAGATATATTTGTATCTGTTTCCTCCGGCATCTTCACAAGGTCCTTTGCTGTTGTTCTGGGATTGATTTGCACTTTTCCCACGAAAGTACTGTCACGGCTGATGAATTGAGAGGACCAAGGTGCAGCGTGGTGAGCGTACATTATCTTATAATGATCTAAATGACGCCGACAAAACAATAAACAATACAAAAACAAACCGTGACGCTCAAAGGCAAAAAGTGCCATAAAGAAAGTAAACTTCCCACCAAGACAGGTGGGGAAAAGGCACCAACGATAGACAGCTGTCCCTGATTGAGAACCACACCCGCACAAAACATAGAGATAGAAAATCATAGAAACACAACACATAGAAATGCCCACCCCAACTCACGCCCTGACCAAACCAAAATAGAGACAAAAAAAAGGATCTCCAAGGTCAGGGCGTGACAAGTAGGTTAATCTCTAGGAGACAGAAGGCATCTCCTTCCTGAGCGGTATGACGGCTGCGTGGTCCCATGGTGTTTATACTTGCGTACTATTGTTTGTACAGATGAACATGGTACCTTCAGGGGTTTGAACCAGACTTGTGGAGGTCTACAATCTTTTTTCTGAGGTCTTAGCTGATTTAATTTAATTTTCCCATGATGTCAAGCAACGAGGCACTGAGTTTGAAGGTAGGCCTTGAAATACATCCACAGGTACACCTCCAATTGACTCAAATGATGTCTGGGGTGGCAGGGTGGCCTAGTGGTAAGAGCGTTGGACTAGTAACCGGAAGGTTGCAAGCTGACAAGGTACAAATCTGTCGTTCTGCCCCTGAACAAGGCAGTTAACCCACTGTTCCCCGGTAGGCCGTCATTGAAAATAAGAATTTGTTCTTAACTGACTTGCCTAGTTAAATAATGGTAAAAAAAAGAATAGCCTATCAGAAGCTTCTAAAGCCATGACATCATTTTCTGGAATGTTCCAAGCTGTTTAAAGGCACAGTCAACTTAGTGTATACAAACTTCTGACCCACTGGAATTGTGATACAGTGAATTATATGTGAAATAATCTGTCTGTAAACAATTGTTGGAAAAATTACTTGTGTCATGCACAAAGTAGACGTCCTAACCGACTTGCCAAAACTATAGTTTATTAACAAGACATTTGTGGAGGGGTTGAAAAATGAGTTTTAATGATTCCAAGTGTATGTAAACTTCCGACTTCAACTGTAACAATCACCATACCGAAGTACTGTAAAGTCATGTAATGACATTGTTTGTGGTCCTCCGACTCGGGAAACCATGCAGTTTATTAGTCTACAGATTAAATAACTGTTGTGGAGCAGCTGTCTAAGGCACTGCTTCACAGTGCTAGCGGCGTCACTACAGACCCGCGTTCGATCCTGGGCTGTATCACAACCGACCAGGACCATAGGGCTCCATGAAGGGAACAGGTTTGACTGAGGGACAATATCACATTATGATTCTAGAATTCTAACCAAAAATCTAATCAAAATTATTTATGTCACATGCACCAAATACAACAATAAAATAATTTTAGCCTAAATGACATACCCAAATCTAACTACCTGAAGCTCAGGCCCTTGAAGCAAGGATATGCATATCCTTGGTACCATATGAAAGGAAACACTTTGCTCAGCTTGTGGAAATGTGAATTGAATGTGGGAGAATATAACACACATTAGATCTGGTAGAAGAAAAGACAAAGAAAAAAACAACCAATCTTTTTCTCCCACCACCTTTGAAATGCAAGAGAAAGGCCACAGTTATAGCCATCACTCTGGTTGTAATTCCAAAAGTATCCACAAGATGTCAGCAGTGTATGCGCAAAGTTTCATACTTGAAGTACGAGTGAACTACAAGACGTTTAGTGTGAAGTCACCCAGGTACATTTGGGCAAATCGTGAAGGAGACATTCACATTCCATTTTTCTGCAAGAATATCGTCAAATCTGTATACTTGGACTTTGATGTAGCTTTCCAAGTATTAGTAGCCATATTACAAGTTCAACAACCCGTTTTCATAACTTCATAACTCTGAATATCCTGATAATGTCCAAAATGATAAAGCATGCTGTCGTACAAGGTTAGTAGCTACATTTTACGACATATACTGGATACTCACGTAAAGCCCAGCTCATTGGCTATCTAGCTAGCTTTGTTTGACCCCGATTGGTGCTTATTTGACAAAGATACAGTCGTTCAAGTGAAGACCGCCCGCGTCATCAGCCATGAAGGCATCGCTCTCTGACCAAATATGGTGTCCTATAGGATATACTACACCCCTAATGATAAAGGGAAGTCTGGTTACCTTCTAGGATATGAAAAATAAGGTTTATATTCTAACAAAACAAAACAACACTTCACGTTATCTCTGGGACCCATTGGATGATCAATCAGAGCAAGATTTCAGAATGTAAGTACACATTTCACCTTCAGAAGTGAATTTATCAAACCTATTGTGATGAAAAAACTGTTTTTTGTTGTTGTTAGGAGCTCTCCTCAAACAATAGCATGCCATTATTTTCGCAGTAATAGCTGCTGTAAAAATGGACAGTGCATTTAGATTAATATGAATTTAAGCTTTCAGCAGACATGAGTCACTTATAAGTACCGACATTTGTTGCTTCTCTAAAATCTGCGATCTTGACATAACTCATAAGCCAATCCTGAAGAAGTTTTAAACAAGCAACACAGTTTTAAGAAAATACCCCCAAAAAAGAAGAAATAAAAGTAACAAATTATTAAAGAGCAGCAGTAAAATAACAATAGCTAGACTATATACAGGGGGTACCGGTACAGAGTCAATGTGGAGGCTATATACAGGGGGTACCGGTACAGAGTCAATGTGGAGGCTTTATACAGGGGGTACCGGTACAGAGTCAATGTGGAGGCTATATACAGGGGGTACCGGTACAGAGTCAATGTGGAGGCTATTTACAAGGGGTACCAGTACAGAGTCAATGTGGAGGCTATATACAGGGGGTACCGGTACAGAGTCAATGTGGAGGCTATATACAGGGGTACCGGTACAGAGTCAATGTGGAGGCTATATACAGGGGGTACCAGTACAGAGTCAATGTGGAGGCTGTATACAGGGGGTACCGGTACAGAGTCAATGTGGAGGCTATATACAGGGGGTACCAGTACAGAGTCAATGTGGAGGCTATATTCAGGGTATTACGGTACAGAGTCAATGTGGAGGCTATATACAGGGTGTTACGGTACAGAGTCAATGTGGAGGCTGTATACAGGTTGTTACGGTACAGAGTCAATGTGGAGGCTATATACAGGGGGGTACCGGTACAGAGTCAATGTGGAGGCTATATACAGGGGGTACCGGTACAGAGTCAATGTGGAGGCTATATACAGGGTGTTACGGTACAGAGTCAATGTGGAGGATATATACAGGGGGTACCAGTACAGAGTCAATGTGGAGGTTATATACAGGGGGTACCAGTACAGAGTCAATGTGGAGGCTATATACAGGGGGTACCGGCACAGAGTCAATGTGGAGGCTATATACAGGTGGTACCGGTACAGAGTCAATGTGGAGGCCATATACAGGTGGTACCGGTACAGAGTCAATGTGGAGGCTATATACAGGGTATTACGATACAGAGTCAATGTGGAGGCTATATACAGGGTATTACGGTACAGAGACAATGTGGAGGCTATATACAGGGGGTACCGGCACAGAGTCAATGTGGAGGCTATATACAGGGGGGTACCGGTACAGAGTCAATGTGGAGGCTATATACAGGGTGTTACGGTACAGAGGCAATGTGGAGGCTGTGTACAGGTTGTTACGGTACACAGTCAATGTGGAGGCTATATACAGGGGGTACCGGTACAGAGTCAATGTAGAGGCTATATACAGGGTGTTACGGTACAGAGTCAATGTGGAGGCTATATACAGGGGCTACCGGTACAGAGTCAATGCGGAGACTATATACAGGGGGTACCGGTACAGAGTCAATGTGGAGGCTATACACAGGGGATACCGGTACAGAGTCAATGCGGAGGCTATATACAGGGGGTACCGGTACAGAGTCAATGTGGAGTCTATATACAGGGGATACCGGTACAGAGCCAATCCGGCAGCTATATACAGGGTATTACGGTACAGAGTCAATGTGGAGGCTGTATACAGGGGGGTACCGGTACAGAGTCAATGTGCGGGGGCACCAGTTAGTCGAGGTAATTGAGGTAATATGTGCATGTACGTAGGTAGAGTTGTTAAAGTGACTATGCATAGATAATAACAGAGAGTGGCAGTGGCGTTATACATCAATGATTCATACAATACTTATAAAAACATTACTGCTATTTACCTACACACCCCAGAAGGCTGTGAATACTATCCTGATGCAGTCAAACTAAAAATAAAAACATGTGGTAAGCTTTAAGCTTTTTAGGGCAGACCTGAACCTTGAACTGAAACCTTGAAACTGTGGGTTGTACTTCATTACATCATATTCCATTCGGATGAATTACATCACTAGGAAAAACAAAACACCATTTTAAATCTAATGGAATTAGATGGAATTTAGATCTAGATCTAAAGGAATTCACTAGGTACAATCTAGATCTAATGGAATTCACTAGGTACAATCTAGATCTAATGGAATTCACTAGGTCAAATCTAAATCTAATGGAATTCAAGAGGTAGAATCTAGATCTAATGGAATTCAAGAGGTAGAATCTAGATCTAATGGAATCCAAGAGGTAGAATCTAGATCAAATGGAATTCAAGCGGGATAATCTAGATCTAATGGAATTCACTAGGTAAAATGTAGATCTAATGGAATTCACTAGGTCGAATCTAGATCTAATGGAATTCAAGAGGTAGAATCTAGATCTAATGGAATTCACTAGGTAAAATTTAAATCTAATGGAATTCACTAGGTAAAATCTAGATCTAATGGAATTCCCTCTGTAAAATCTAGATCTAATGGAATTCACTAGGTAGAAAGCAGATCTTATGGAATTCACTAGGTAGAATCGAGATCTAATGGAATTCACTCGGTAGAATCTAGATCTAATGGAATTCACTCGGTAGAATCTAGATCTAATGGAATTCACTAGGTAGAATCTAGATCTAATGGAATTCACTCGGTAGAATCTAGATCTAATGGAATTCACTCGGTAGAATCTAGATCTAATGAAATTCACTAGGTAGAATCTAGATCTAATGGAATTCACGAGGTAGAATCTAGATCTAATGGAATTCAATAGGTAGAATCTAGATCTTATGGAATTCACTAGGTAGAATCTAGATCTAATGGAATTCACTAGGTAGAATCTAGATCTAATGGAATTCACTAGGTAGAATCTAGATCTAATGGAATTCACTAGGTAGAATCTAGATCTAATGGAATTCACTAGGTAGAATCTAGATCTTATGGAATTCACTAGATCAAATGTTTTTTTATTTTTTTATTTCACCTTTATTTAACCAGGTAGGCTAGTTGAGAACAAGTTCTCATTTGCAACTGCGACCTGGCCAAGATAAAGCATAGCAGTGTGAACAGACAACACAAAGTTACACATGGAGTAAACAATTAACAAGTCAATAACACAGTAGAAAAAAGAGAGAGTCTATATATTGTGTCCAAAAGGCATGAGGAGGTAGGCGAATAGTTACAATTTTGCAGATTAACACTGGAATCTAGATCTAATGGAATTCACGAGGTAGGATCTAGATCTTATGGAATTCACTAGGTAGAATCTATATCTTATGGAATTCACTAGGTAGAATCTAGATCTTATGGAATTCACTAGGTAGAATCTAGATCTTATGGAATTCACTAGGTAGAATCTAGATCTTATGGAATTCACTAGGTAGAATCTAGATCTAATGGAATTCACTAGGTAGAATCTAGATCTAATGGAATTCACTAGATACAATCTAGATCTAATGGAATGCACTAGGTAGAATCTAGATCTAATGGAATTCACTAGGTAGAATCCAGATCTTATGGAATTCACTAGGTAGAATCTAGATCTAATGGAATTCACTAGGTAGAATCTAGATCTAATGGAATTCACTAGGTAGAATCTAGATCTAATGGAATTCACTAGGTAGAATCTAGATCTAATGGAGTTCACTAGGTAGAATCTAGATCTATTGGAATTCACTAGGTAGAATCTAGATCTAATGGAATTCACTAGGTAGAATCTAGATCTAATGGAATTCACTAGGTAGAATCTAGATCTTATGGAATTCACTAGGTGGAATCTAGATCTAATGGAATTCACTAGGTACAATCTAGATCTAATGGAATTCACTAGGTCAAATCTAAATCTAATGGAATTCAAGAGGTATAATCTAGATCTAATGGAATTCAAGAGGTAGAATCTAGATCTAATGGAATCCAAGAGGTCGAATCTAGATCTAATGGAATTCAAGCGGGATAATCTAGATCTAATGGAATTCACTAGGTAAAATGTAGATCTAATGGAATTCACTAGGTCAAATCTAGATCTAATGGAATTCAAGAGGTAGAATCTAGATCTAATGGAATTCACGAGGTAAAATTTAAATCTAATGGAATTCACTAGGTAGAATCTAGATCTAATGGAATTCACTAGGTAGAATCTAGATCTAATGGAGTTCACTAGGTAGAATCTAGATCTATTGGAATTCACTAGGTAGAATCTAGATCTAATGGAATTCACTAGGTAGAATCTAGATCTAATGGAATTCACTAGGTAGAATCTAGATCTAATGGAATTCACTAGGTAGAATCTAGATCTTTTGGAATTCACTAGGTGGAATCTAGATCTAATGGAATTCAAGAGGTATAATCTAGATCTAATGGAATTCAAGAGGTAGAATCTAGATCTTTTGGAATTCACTAGGTCAAATCTAAATCTAATGGAATTCAAGAGGTATAATCTAGATCTAATGGAATTCAAGAGGTAGAATCTAGATCTAATGGAATCCAAGAGGTAGAATCTAGATCTAATGGAATTCAAGCGGGATAATCTAGATCTAATGGAATTCACTAGGTAAAATGTAGATCTAATGGAATTCACTAGGTCAAATCTAGATCTAATGGAATTCACTAGGTAGAATCTAGATCTAATGGAATTCACTTGGTAGAATCTAGATCTAATGGAGTTCACTAGGTAGAATCTAGATCTATTGGAATTCACTAGGTAGAATCTAGATCTAATGGAATTCACTAGGTAGAATCTAGATCTAATGGAATTCACTAGGTAGAATCTAGATCTTATGGAATTCACTAGGTGGAATCTAGATCTAATGGAATTCACTAGGTACAATCTAGATCTAATGGAATTCACTAGGTCAAATCTAAATCTAATGGAATTCAAGAGGTATAATCTAGATCTAATGGAATTCAAGAGGTAGAATCTAGATCTAATGGAATCCAAGAGGTAGAATCTAAATCTAATGGAATTCAAGCGGGATAATCTAGATCTAATGGAATTCACTAGGTAAAATGTAGATATAATGGAATTCACTAGGTCAAATCTAGATCTAATGGAATTCAAGAGGTAGAATCTAGATCTAATGGAATTCACTAGGTAAAATTTAAATCTAATGTAATTCACTAGGTAAAATCTAGATCTAATGGAATTCCCTCTGTAAAATCTAGATCTAATGGAATTCACTAGGTAGAATCTAGATCTAATGGAATTCACTAGGTAGAATCTAGATCTAATGGAATTCACTTGGTAGAATCTAGATCTAATGGAATTCACTCGGTAGAATCTAGATCTAATGGAATTCACTAGGTAGAATCTAGATCTAATGGAATTCACTAGGTAGAATCTAGATCTAATGGAATTCACTAGGTAGAATCTAGATCTAATGGAATTCACTAGGTAGAATCTAGATCTAATGGAATTCACTAGGTAGAATCTAGATCTAATGGAATTCACTAGGTAGAATCTAGATCTTTTGGAATTCACTAGGTGGAATCTAGATCTAATGGAATTCACTAGGTACAATCTAGATCTAATGGAATTCACTAGGTCAAATCTAAATCTAATGGAATTCAAGAGGTATAATCTAGATCTAATGGAATTCAAGAGGTAGAATCTAGATCTAATGGAATCCAAGAGGTAGAATCTAGATCTAATGGAATTCAAGCGGGATAATCTAGATCTAATGGAATTCACTAGGTAAAATGTAGATCTAATGGAATTCACTAGGTCAAATCTAGATCTAATGGAATTCAAGAGATAGAATCTAGATCTAATGGAATTCACTAGGTAAAATTTAAATCTAATGGAATTCACTAGGTAAAATCTAGATCTAATGGAATTCCCTCGGTAAAATCTAGATCTAATGGAATTCACTAGGTAGAAAGCAGATCTTATGGAATTCACTAGGTAGAATCGAGATCTAATGGAATTCACTCGGTAGAATCTAGATCTAATGGAATTCACTAGGTACAATCTAGATCTAATGGAATTCACTCGGTAGAATCTAGATCTAATGGAATTCACTAGGTAGAATCTAGATCTAATGGAATTAATGTGAGCAATAACAAAGGAGCTGGCAAACAGTTTTAATGAAAAGACTCAAACCCAATTAGATGTGTTACCACCTTACTGTTTAATTAAAGCTGTCTAAAACACACACAGACACACACACACACACACACACACACACACACACACACACACACACACACACACACACACACACACACACACACACACACACACACACACACACACACACACAAGCACACACACACGTACACACAGTGTATTCATAACCATCTTGTTGTCTCAGAGTAGATAGCAACAGATGTATGGTTGTTTGTGGTTTAATCTAACATATTACATTAATACCCCTTAAACTGCCTCATTGTCTCAGTGTGGATTAATGCAGCATATTTGACTGAATTGCACTTTTGTAACGTGATGTTTAGATGTACCAAACCAGGTGCCTAATCATCATCACCACACACACACACACACACACACACACACACACACACACACACACACACACACACACACACACACACACAAATGCGCACACACACACACACACACACATGCACACACACACACACACACACACACACACACACACACACACACGCGAGGAAACACGCGAGGAAACACACACACACAAACAAACACACACACACACAAACGCGAGCAAACACACACACACACACACAGAGTCACTACAACATTGTGCCAGTGAAAAGATGTCCTGTGGGTTTTAAAAAGGCACATTTCAATTTCGCCAAAACACCAGAGGGATAAAGACAGCATGAAACTCATTCACGAGAACAGTCTTACAGGTATTACCGAAGGAGGATGGACACACACACACACACACACACACACACACACACCCTTTCCCTGCAGCTATCAATCAGAATCCATACTATTCATTTGGAGAAGCTGGTGAAACAAACAGCAACTGCTGAATTATGAGACACCACACACTGTCCATCATCCCACTGCAATACCTGGCTGACAGACAGGATCTGCGTGTGTCTTGGTGTGTGTGTGTGCGTGCGTGCGTGCGTGTGTGTGTGTGTGTGCGTGCGTGCGTGATTCGTGTTTTTTGACGTCATTTCAGTTCCAGTTTTCTATTTCACTTTCTATTCGTTTTTTGGTAAATTAAATCCATTATGAAATAATGACATTCAAATGATTAGAGCTTCCTAATGGAAATGCCCCAAAAAAATATTCCATTGTCTCTGTCAGGTCCACTTTGGGTAGACATCCATTAGTAGGCCATCATTGTAAACAACAATATCTTCTTAATTTACTTATAAAGGTTAAACAAATTAATAGAAAATACCAAATGTTTCAGCTATTAGTATGTTAGTTCGTTTTTTATTTTGGATGACTTTATAATATTTTATTAGAATAATAAGTTATCCTATGTAGCTAGGCTAGCCTGTTATCCTATGTAGCTAGGCTAGCCCGTTATCCTATGTAGCTAGGCTAGCCTGTTATCCTATGTAGCTAGGCTAGCCTGTTATCCTATGTAGCTATGCTAGCCTGTTATCCTATGTAGCTAGGCTAGCCCGTTATCCTATGTAGCTAGGCTAGCCTGTTATCCTATGTAGCTAGGCTAGCCCGTTATCCTATGTAGCTAGGCTAGCCTGTTATCCTATGTAGCTAGGCTAGCCTGTTATCCTATGTAGCTAGGCTAGCCCGTTATCCTATGTAGCTAGGCTAGCCCGTTATCCTATGTAGCTAGGCTAGCCTGTTATCCTCTGTATCTAGGCTAGCCTGTTATCCTATGTAGCTAGGCTAGTCTGTTATCCTATGTAGCTAGGCTAGCCTGTTATCCTATGTAGCTAGGCTAGCCCGTTATCCTATGTAGCTAGGCTAGCCCGTTATCCTATGTAGCTAGGCTAGCCCGTTATCCTATGTAGCTAGGCTAGCCCGTTATCCTATGTAGCTAGGCTAGCCCGTTATCCTATGTAGCTAGGCTAGCCTGTTATCCTATGTAGCTAGGCTAGCCTGTTATCCTATGTAGCTAGGCTAGCCTGTTATCCTATGTAGCTAGGCTAGCCCGTTATCCTATGTAGCTAGGCTAGCCTGTTATCCTATGTAGCTAGGCTAGCCTGTTATCCTATGTAGCTAGGCTAGCCCGTTATCCTATGTAGCTAGGCTAGCCCGTTATCCTATGTAGCTAGGCTAGCCTGTTATCCTATGTAGCTAGGCTAGCCTGTTATCCTATGTAGCTAGGCTAGCCTGTTATCCTTTGTAGCTAGGCTAGCCTGTTATCCTATGTAGCTAGGCTAGCCCGTTATCCTATGTAGCTAGGCTAGCCTGTTATCCTATGTAGCTAGGCTAGCCTGTTATCCTATGTAGCTAGGCTAGCCTGCCTAAGCACGCTGCAGAGCAATGTGACAAAAATAATTTGACTAGTTCTTCAAATGAGGCACACTTTCAGGAACTGTCTCAGTCCCTCTCTCCGGGCCGTTGTGTACAATCCTCTCTCATGTGTATCTATCTGTGTCCAAGCCAGGAAGTAACAGGCACTATGGATTATGGTCATTGTAGTTAATTATCACGTTTCCGTGCTAAACTACATTTAATATTTGCTTAATGAAAACTCCTTTCAGCCCAGAGTCCCATATAGTCCTTGACTTAATTCCTCCTGTGAATGACTTGATTTCTCTCTAGAAAAAAAAAACAGCAGGTTGCCCCCCCCCCCCCCCCCCCCCCCCCAACCCCCCTAATTGGAATTCAAGTAATTGAACCCGACGTCGGTCAATTAGTTGTTTAATAGCCCCTTCCCCCCCAAAAAAAATATTATCAAAATGTGGTTTAATTGCTCAGCACTAAACTCTGGGTGACAGATAGCTCTTACAGATAAAGCTCAGGAGATGATGGCTTTGACTTTGGTCGCCAACCTGTTTCCTCTTATTCATTTATCAAAGGAGGAGAAGGAAGCAGAGGAAGGAGAGGGTCAGGTAACGAGGAGAAGGAAGCAGAGGAAGGAGAGGGTCAGGTAAGGAGGAGAAGGAAGCAGAGGAAGGAGAGGGTCAGGTAAGGAGGAGAAGGAAGCAGAGGAAGGAGAGGGTCAGGTAAGGAGGAGAAGGAAGCAGAGGAAGGAGAGGGCCAGGTAACGAGGAGAAGGAAGCAGAGGAAGGAGAGGGTCAGGTAACGAGGAGAAGGAAGCAGAGGAAGGAGAGGGTCAGGTAACGAGGAGAAGGAAGCAGAGGAAGGAGAGGGTCAGGTAACGAGGAGAAGGAAGCAGAGGAAGGAGAGGGCCAGGTAACGAGGAGAAGGAAGCAGAGGAAGGAGAGGGCCAGGTAACGAGGAGAAGGAAGCAGAGGAAGGAGAGGGTCAGGTAACGAGGAGAAGGAAGCAGAGGAAGGAGAGGGTCAGGTAAGGAGGAGAAGGAAGCAGAGGAAGGAGAGGGTCACGTAAGGAGGAGAAGGAAGCAGAGGAAGGAGAGGGTCAGGTAAGGAGGAGAAGGAAGCAGAGGAAGGAGAGGGCCAGGTAAGGAGGAGAAGGAAGCAGAGGAAGGAGAGGGTCAGGTAAGGAGGAGAAGGAAGCAGAGGAAGGAGAGTGCCAGGTAACGAGGAGAAGGAAGCAGAGGAAGGAGAGGGTCAGGTAACGAGGAGAAGGAAGCAGAGGAAGGAGAGGGTCAGGTAAGGAGGAGAAGGAAGCAGAGGAAGGAGAGGGCCAGGTAACGAGGAGAAGGAAGCAGAGGAAGGAGAGGGTCAGGTAACGAGGAGAAGGAAGCAGAGGAAGGAGAGGGTCAGGTAAGGAGGAGAAGGAAGCAGAGGAAGGAGAGGGCCAGGTAAGGAGGAGAAGGAAGCAGAGGAAGGAGAGGGTCAGGTAAGGAGGAGAAGGAAGCAGAGGAAGGAGAGTGCCAGGTAACGAGGAGAAGGAAGCAGAGGAAGGAGAGGGTCAGGTAACGAGGAGAAGGAAGCAGAGGAAGGAGAGGGTCAGGTAAGGAGGAGAAGGAACCAGAGGAAGGAGAGGGCCAGGTAAGGAGGAGAAGGAAGCAGAGGAAAGAGAGGGCCAGGTAAGGAGGAGAAGGAAGCAGAGGAAGGAGAGGACCAGGTAACGAGGAGAAGGAAGCAGAGGAAGGAGAGGGCCAGGTAACGAGGAGAAGGAAGCAGAGGATGGAGAGGGTCAGGTAAGGAGGAGAAGGAAGCAGAGGAAGGAGAGGGCCAGGTAACGAGGAGAAGGAAGCAGAGGAAGGAGAGGGCCAGGTAACGAGGAGAATGAAGCAGAGGAAGGATAGGGCCAGGTAACGAGGAGAAGGAAGCAGAGGAAGGAGAGGGCCAGGTAACGAGGAGAAGGAAGCAGAGGAAGGAGAGGGCCAGGTAACGAGGAGAAGGAAGCAGAGGAAGGAGAGGGCCAGGTAAGGAGGAGAAGGAAGCAGAGGAAGGAGAGGGCCAGGTAACGAGGAGAAGGAAGCAGAGGAAGAAGAGGGCCAGGTAACGAGGAGAAGGAAGCAGAGGAAGGAGAGGGCCAGGTAACGAGGAGAAGGAAGCAGAGGAAGGAGAGGGCCAGGTAACGAGGAGAAGGAAGCAGAGGAAGGAGAGGGCCAGGTAACGAGGAGAAGGAAGCAGAGGAAGGAGAGGGCCAGGTAAGGAGGAGAAGGAAGCAGAGGAAGGATAGGGCCAGGTAAGGAGGAGAAGGAAGCAGAGGAAGGAGAGGGCCAGGTAACGAGGAGAAGGAAGCAGAGGAAGGAGAGGGCCAGGTAACGAGGAGAAGGAAGCAGAGGAAGGAGAGGGCCAGGTAACGAGGAGAAGGAAGCAGAGGAAGGATAGGGCCAGGTAACGAGGAGAAGGAAGCAGAGGAAGGAGAGGGCCAGGTAACGAGGAGAAGGAAGCAGAGGAAGGAGAGGGCCAGTTAACGAGGAGAAGGAAGCAGAGGAAGGAGAGGGCCAGGTAAGGAGGAGAAGGAAGCAGAGGAAGGAGAGGGCCAGGTAACGAGGAGAAGGAAGCAGAGGAAGGAGAGGGCCAGGTAACGAGGAGAAGGAAGCAGAGGAAGGATAGGGCCAGGTAACGAGGAGAAGGAAGCAGAGGAAGGAGAGGGCCAGGTAACGAGGAGAAGGAAGCAGAGGAAGGATAGGGCCAGGTAACGAGGAGAAGGAAGCAGAGGAAGGAGCGGGCCAGGTAACGAGGAGAAGGAAGCAGAGGAAGGAGAGGGCCAGGTAACGAGGAGAAGGAAGCAGAGGAAGGAGAGGGCCTTACTTTATTTATTTTGTTTAAATCAAAAAGCTTTCATCGTGTTCCAGGTGGCTTGAGTGAATAACAGGGAACGAGCTGGGTGCAGCAGGAAGGTATAAGTCACGTTGTGTCTTGGTTATTGAGCTATGACCCAGCGAGTCACATCAGAGGACTGGAGCCGTAGTTTACACTGGCATTCAGAATTATTACATAGCAGACTACGGTATTTTGTCATGTTTTAAGTCGATTAGACGTTGGTAAATACGTTGGTGTATAACATGATGGTTACGTTCAACAACCAAGGAGTCGTTCCCCACATGTTTTTAATTTCCTGTTTCTAATCCTATATCTTTGTCTTCATCTTTCTGCTATAACTCCCCCCTTCCTGGTTCTACTCCTATAACTTTCTCTTTCTGCTATAACCTCTTCCTTCCTGTTTCTACTCCTATAACTTCCTCTTTCTGCTATAACCTCTTCCTTCCTGTTTCTACTCCTATAACTTCCTCTTTCTGCTATAACCTACTCCTTCCTGTTTCTACTCCTATAACTTCCTCCTTCTGCTATAACCTCCTCCTTCCTGTTTCTACTCCTATAACTTCCTCTTTCTGCTATAACCTCCTCCTTCCTGTTTCTACTCCTATATCTTTCTCTTCCTGCTATAACCTCCTCCTTCCTGTTTCTAGTCCTATAACTTCCTCTTTCCTGTTTCTAGTCCTACAACTTTCTCTTTCTGCTAGAACCTCTTCCTTCCTGTTTCAAGTCCTACAACTTCCTCTTTCTGCTATAACCTCTTCCTTCCTGTTTCTACTCCTAGAACTTCCTCTTTCTGCTATAACCTCCTCCTTCCTGTTTCTACTCCTATATCTTTCTCTTCCTGCTATAACCTCCTCCTTCCTGTTTCTAGTCCTATAACTTCCTCCTTCCTGTTTCTACTCCTTTATCTTGCTTTTCCTGCTATAACCTCCTCCTTCCTGTTTCTACTCCTTTATCTTGCTTTTCCTGCTATAACCTCCTCCTTCCTGTTTCTACTCCTTTATCTTGCTTTTCCTGCTATAACCTCCTCCTTCCTGTTTCTACTCCTATATCTTTCCCTTCCTGATATAACCTCCTCCCTCCTGTCCACTACCTTAATCTTTTTAACTGTTGATGGCAACGCCCTATTAACCTCACATCCATCCATGTCAATACAACAGACGGTGTGTGTGTGCTTTTGTACGTGTGTGTTTTTTTGTGTGTGTGCGTGCTTTTGTGTGTGTGTGTGTGTGTTTTTGTGCGTGTGTGTCTTTTTGTGTGTGTGTGTTTTTGTGCGCGTGTGTGTGTGTGTGTGTGTGTGTGTCAGCATTCATGTGTGTACGTGAAGCTATGCCTCTTTACCTCCGATTGGACTAGTCAACAGGCAATGACAACACAACAACACGACAACACAACACAAAAACAACACAACAGTAATTAATTTTTTGAAATCGTGGATTTGGATTTAAAATCACTTAAAACAGATGAAAGAAGAAAGTAATGAATGTTTGAAGAATAATATGAACACAAATAGAAGCAGATTATTATTTAAGCAATAAGGTCCGAGGGGGTGTGGTACACAGCCAATATACCACGGCTAAGGGCTGTTCTTAAGCACGACGCAACGCGGAGTGCCTGGACACAGTCCTTAGCCGTGGTATGTGGGCCATGTATACCACAATCCTCCGAGGTGCCTTATTGCTGTTATAAACTGGTTACCAACGTATTTATAGCACTACAAATACATGTTTTGTCATACCTGTGGTATACGGACTGATATACCACGGCTGTCAGCCAATCAGCATTCAGGACTCAAACCAATCAGTTTATAATTATTATTATATTACTTCACTTTCTTCTATCACATGATGCTTTGTTGTTACCACCCTTCCACAGGGAAGAACCAGGAAGACCAGGAAGACCAAGGAGGAGCTGACGCTGTGGTCCATGACAGACATGACTCCACAGAGGAGAACCAGGGAGACCCAGACGCAGAGGCCCATGATGGCCCTGTCCTCCTGGGTAAGTCAGCACTATAACTCCCTGAGGAGATCTGGTGCTCAACCTGAGAAAAATATCTCTATATTCTCTTCATCATTCTCACCTGGTTATCTCTCCGTACCTTCTGCTCCACACCTTCTGCATCTCTCTCCCTTTTTCTCTATCTATACTCTCTATACTCTCCCTTTTTGTTCTTGGACTCTCTCTACTCTCTCTCTCTCTCTCTCTCTCTCTACGTCTCTCTCTCTACTCTCTCTCTCTCTCTGTATCTCTCTCTCTCTCTACTCTCTCTCTCTCTCTCTCTACATCTCTCTCTCTCTCTGTATCTCTCTCTCTCTCTACGTCTCTCTCTACTCTCTCTCTCTCTCTCTGTATCTCTCTCTCTCTACTCTCTCTCTCTCTCTCTACCTGTATCTCTCTCTCTCTCTACTCTCTCTCTCTATCCTCTCCCTCTCTCTGTCTTTTTCACTTTCTCGCTCTCTGTCTCTCACTCTCTGTCTCTGTCTCTCTGTCTCTCTTTCCCTCTGTCTCTCTCCTCTCCTCTCTCTCTCTCAGTAAAGGTGTAAATTGGACACAGATAATTGAGCATTATGTACCAGTGAAGTGGCTGCTGCCATCTGTTCGGTGTCCGCCCACCACATAACGGAGTGTGTGTGAGTGTGTGTGTGTGTGTGTGTGCGTGTGTGTGTAAAGGGTTTCCTTCAAAGACTGCCAATGTGAGCCTCTAAAACAGACTGATCACATTTGAAAAGGTCTCCAGAACGTCGATATATGCCTTCCCTCGGTACTCACCGGGGGAAAAAAGAAGAGTGCCCAGCACTGGTATTGAACTGGTGATTCTTGGAGCCAGAGCACATCACAGTCCACAAGGCTCTCTATGTAAGCTGCGAGAATACATGATGATACTTGATGATACATGATGATACTTGTTGGTAATAGCTCATGATGTTACGTTTTGAGACCGAAGATCTCCGGCCTAAATCGTGAAGCAGTTTTACATCCCAAGCAGTGTTTCGATTCCTGTATCACTTTATCAGAAGCAGCAATGACGTACAGCAGGGTAGCCTAGTGTTTAGAGCGTTGGACTAGTGGTTAGAGTGGAGGGGTGGCAGGTAGCCTAGTGGTTAGAGCGTAGGACTAGTGGTTAGAGTGGAGGGGCGGCAGGTAGCCTAGTGGTTAGAATGGAGGGGCGGCAGGTAGCCTAGTGGTTAAAGTGGAGGGGAGGCAGGTAGCCTAGTGGTTAGAGTGTAGGGACGGCAGGTAGCCTAGTGGTTAGAGTGTAGAGGTGGCAGGGTAGCCTAGTGGTTAGAGTGGAGGGGAGGCAGGTAGTCTAGTGGTTAGAGTGTAGATGCGGCAGGTAGCCTAGTGGTTAGAGTGGAGGGGAGGCAGGTACCCTAGTGGTTAGAGTGGAGGGGCGGTAGGTCGCCTAGTGGTTAGAGTGTTGGGGCGGCAGGTAGCCTAGTGGTTAGAGTGGAGGGGCGGCAGGTAGACTAGTGGTTAGAGTGGAGGGGAGGCAGGTAGCCTAGTGGTTAGAGTGGAGGGGCGGCAGGTAGCCTAGTGGTTAGAGTGGAGGGGCGGCGGGTACTCTAGTGGTTAGAGTGTTGGGGCGGCAGGTAGCCTAGTGGTTAGAGGGTTGGACTAGTGGTTAGAGTGGAGGGGCGGCAGGTAGCCTAGTTGTTAGTGTGTAGGGGCGGCAGGTAGCCTAGTGGTTAGAGTGGAGGGGCGGCAGGTAGCCTAGTGGTTAGAGTGTTGGGGCGGCAGGTAGCCTAGTGGTTAGAGTGGAGGGGCGGCAGGTAGCCTAGTGGTTAGAGTGGAGGGGCGGCAGGTAGACTAGTGGTTAGAGTGGAGGGGAGGCAGGTAGCCTAGCGGTTAGAGTGGAGGGGCGGCAGGTAGCCTAGTGGTTAGAGTGGAGGGGCGGTAGGTAGCCTAGTGGTTAGAGTGTAGAGGCGGCAGGTAGCCTAGTGGTTAGAGTGTAGGGGCGGCAGGTAGCCTAGTGGTTAGAGTGGAGGGGCGGCAGGTAGCCTAGTGGTTAGAGTGGAGGGGCGGCAGGTAGCCTAGTGGTTAGAGTGTTGGGGCGGCAGGTAGCCTAGTGGTTAGAGTGGAGGGGCGGCAGGTAGCCTAGTGGTTAGAGTGGAGGGGCGGCGGGTACTCTAGTGGTTAGAGTGTTGGGGCGGCAGGTAGCCTAGTGGTTAGAGGGTTGGACTAGTGGTTAGAGTGGAGGGGCGGCAGGTAGCCTAGTTGTTAGTGTGTAGGGGCGGCAGGTAGCCTAGTGGTTAGAGTGGAGGGGCGGCAGGTAGCCTAGTGGTTAGAGTGTTGGGGCGGCAGGTAGCCTAGTGGTTAGAGTGGAGGGGCGGCAGGTAGCCTAGTGGTTAGAGTGTTGGGGCGTCAGGTAGCCTAGTGGTTAGAGTGGAGGGGCGGCAGGTAGACTAGTGGTTAGAGTGGAGGGGCGGCAGGTAGCCAATTGTTTAGAGGGTTGGACTAGTAACTGAAAGGGGAGGCAGGTAGTCTAGTGGTTAGAGTGTAGATGCGGCAGGTAGCCTAGTGGTTAGAGTGGAGGGTGGCAGGTAGCCTAGTTGTTAGTGTGTAGGGGCGGCAGGTAGCCTAGTGGTTAGAGTGGAGGGGCGGCAGGTAGCCTAGTTGTTAGTGTGTAGGGGCGGCAGGTAGCCTAGTGGTTAGAGTGGAGGGGCGGCAGGTAGCCTAGTGGTTAGAGTGTTGGGGCGGCAGGTAGCCTAGTGGTTAGAGTGGAGGGGCGGCAGGTAGACTAGTGGTTAGAGTGGAGGGGCGGCAGGTAGCCTAGTGGTTAGAGTGTTGGGGCGGCAGGTAGCCTAGTGGTTAGAGTGGAGGGGCGGCAGGTAGACTAGTGGTTAGAGTGGAGGGGAGGCAGGTAGCCTAGTGGTTAGAGTGGAGTGGCGGCAGGTAGCCTAGTGGTTAGAGTGGAGGGGCGGCAGGTAGCCTAGTGGTTAGAGTGGAGTGGCGGCAGGTAGCCTAGTGGTTAGAGTGGAGGGGAGGCAGGTAGCCTAGTGGTTAGAGTGGAGGGGCGGCAGGGTAGCCTAGTGGTTAGAGTGGAGGGGCGGCAGGCAGCCTAGTGGTTAGAATGTTGGGGCGGCAGGTAGCCTAGTGGTTAGAGTGGAGGGGCGGCAGGTAGACTAGTGGTTAGAGTGGAGGGGCGGCAGGTAGCCTAGTGGTTAGAGTGTTGGGGCGGCAGGTAGCCTAGTGGTTAGAGTGGAGGGGCGGCAGGTAGACTAGTGGTTAGAGTGGAGGGGAGGCAGGTAGCCTAGTGGTTAGAGTGGAGTGGCGGCAGGTAGCCTAGTGGTTAGAGTGGAGGGGCGGCAGGTAGCCTAGTGGTTAGAGTGGAGTGGCGGCAGGTAGCCTAGTGGTTAGAGTGGAGGGGAGGCAGGTAGCCTAGTGGTTAGAGTGGAGGGGCGGCAGGGTAGCCTAGTGGTTAGAGTGGAGGGGCGGCAGGCAGCCTAGTGGTTAGAGTGGAGGGGCGGCAGGGTAGCCTAGTGGTTAGAGTGGAGGGGCGGCAGGGTAGCCTAGTGGTTAGAGTGGAGGGGCGGCAGGGTAGCCTAGTGGTTAGAGTGGAGGGGAGGCAGGTAGCCTAGTGGTTAGAGTGGAGGGGCGGCAGGTAGCCTAGTGGTTAGAGTGGAGGGGAGGCAGGTAGCCTAGTGGTTAGAGTGGAGGGGCGGCAGGGTAGCCTAGTGGTTAGGGTGAAGGGGCGACAGGTAGCCTAGTGGTTAGAGTGGAGGGGCGGCAGGTAGTCTAGTGGTTAGAGTGGAGGGGCGGCAGGGTAGCCTAGTGGTTAGAGTGGAGGGGCGGCAGGGTAGCCTAGTGGTTAGAGTGGAGGGGTGGCAGGGTAGCCTAGTGGTTAGAGTGGAGGGGCGGCAGGTAGCCTAGTGGTTAGAGTGGAGGGGCGGCAGGGTAGCCTAGTGGTTAGAGTGGAGGGGCGGCAGGGTAGCCTAGTGGTTAGAGTGGAGGGGCGGCAGGTAGCCTAGTGGTTAGAGTGGAGGGGCGGCAGGTAGACTAGTGGTTAGGGTGGAGGGGCGGCAGGTAGACTAGTGGTTAGGGTTAGGGGAGGGGAGGCCTAGTAGAGTAACTGAAAGGTTTCTGGATCGAATCCCTGAGCAAAAACAAAATCAAAAATATGTTGTTCTGCCCCCTGAACAAGGCAGTTTAACCCACTGTTCCCCTGAGAACAAGGCAGTTTAACCCACTGTTCCCCTGAACAAGGCAGTTAACCCACTGTTCCCCTGAACAAGGCAGTTAACCCACTGTTCCCCTGAACAAGGCAGTTAACCCACTGTTCCCCTGAACAAGGCAGTTAACCCACTGTTCCCCTGAACAAGGCAGTTAACCCACTGTTCCCCTGAACAAGGCAGTTAACCCACTGTTCCCCTGAACAAGGCAGTTAACCCACTGTTCCCCTGGACAAGGCAGTTAACCCCACTGTTCCCCTGAACAGGCAGTTAACCCACTGTTCCCCTGAACAAGGCAGTTAACCCACTGTTCCCCTGAACAAGGCAGTTAACCCACTGTTCCCCTGAACAAGGCAGTTAACCCACTGTTCCCCTGAACAGGCAGTTAACCCACTGTTCCCCTGAACAAGGCAGTTAACCCACTGTTCCCCTGAACAAGGCAGTTGACCCACTGTTCCCCTGAACAAGGCAGTTAACCCACTGTTCCCCTGAACAAGGCAGTTAACCCACTGTTCCCCTGAACAAGGCAGTTAACCCACTGTTCCCCTGAACAAGGCAGTTAACCCACTGTTCCCCTGAACAGGCAGTTAACCCACTGTTCCCCTGAACAAGGCAGTTTAACCCACTGTTCCCCTGAACAAGGCAGTTAACCCCACTGTTCCCCTGAACAAGGCAGTTAACCCACTGTTCCCCTGAACAAGGCAGTTAACCCACTGTTCCCCTGAACAAGGCAGTTAACCCACTGTTCCCCTGAACAAGGCAGTTAACCCACTGTTCCCCTGAACAAGGCAGTTAACCCCACTGTTCCCCTGAACAGGCAGTTAACCCACTGTTCCCCTGAACAAGGCAGTTAACCCACTGTTCCCCTGAACAAGGCAGTTAACCCCACTGTTCCCCTGAACAGGCAGTTAACCCACTGTTCCCCTGAACAAGGCAGTTAACCCACTGTTCCCCTGAACAAGGCAGTTAACCCACTGTTCCCCTGAACAAGACAGTTAACCCACTGTTCCCCTGAACAAGGCAGTTAACCCACAGTTCCCCTGAACAAGGCAGTTAACCCACTGTTCCCCTGAACAAGGCAGTTAACCCACTGTTCCCCTGAACAAGACAGTTAACCCACTGTTCCCCTGAACAAGGCAGTTAACCCACTGTTCCCCTGAACAAGGCAGTTAACCCACTGTTCCCCTGAACAAGACAGTTAACCCACTGTTCCCCTGAACAAGGCAGTTAACCCACTGTTCCCCTGAACAAGGCAGTTTAACCCACTGTTCCCCTGAACAAGGCAGTTAACCCCACTGTTCCCCTGAACAAGGCAGTTAACCCACTGTTCCCCTGAACAAGGCAGTTAACCCACTGTTCCCCTGAACAAGGCAGTTAACCCACTGTTCCCCTGAACAAGGCAGTTAACCCACTGTTCCCCTGAACAAGGCAGTTAACCCCACTGTTCCCCTGAACAGGCAGTTAACCCACTGTTCCCCTGAACAAGGCAGTTAACCCACTGTTCCCCTGAACAAGGCAGTTAACCCCACTGTTCCCCTGAACAGGCAGTTAACCCACTGTTCCCCTGAACAAGGCAGTTAACCCACTGTTCCCCTGAACAAGGCAGTTAACCCACTGTTCCCCTGAACAAGACAGTTAACCCACTGTTCCCCTGAACAAGGCAGTTAACCCACTGTTCCCCTGAACAAGGCAGTTAACCCACTGTTCCCCTGAACAAGGCAGTTAACCCACTGTTCCCCTGAACAAGACAGTTAACCCACTGTTCCCCTGAACAAGGCAGTTAACCCACTGTTCCCCTGAACAAGGCAGTTAACCCACTGTTCCCCTGAACAAGACAGTTAACCCACTGTTCCCCTGAACAAGGCAGTTAACCCACTGTTCCCCTGAACAAGGCAGTTAACCCACTGTTCCCCTGAACAAGACAGTTAACCCACTGTTCCCCTGAACAAGGCAGTTAACCCACTGTTCCCCTGAACAAGGCAGTTGACCCACTGTTCCCCTGAACATGGCAGTTAACCCACTGTTCCCCTGAACAAGGCAGTTAACCCACTGTTCCCTGGACAAGGCAGTTAACCCACTGTTCCCCTGAACAAGGCAGTTAACCCACTGTTCCCCTGAACAAGGCAGTTAACCCACTGTTCCCCTGAACAAGGCAGTTAACCCACTGTTCCCCTGGATAAGGCAGTTAACCCACTGTTCCCCTGAACAAGGCAGTTAACCCACTGTTCCCCTGAACAAGGCAGTTAACCCACTGTTCCCCTGGACAAGGCAGTTAACCCACTGTTCCCCTGAACAAGGCAGTTAACCCACTGTTCCCCTGAACAAGGCAGTTAACCCACTGTTCCCCTGAACAAGACAGTTAACCCACTGTTCCCCTGAACAGGCAGTTTAACCCACTGTTCCCCTGAACAAGGCAGTTAACCCACTGTTCCCCTGAACAAGGCAGTCAACCCACTGTTCCACTGAACATGGCAGTCAACCCACTGTTCCCCTGAACATGGCAGTTAACCCACTGTTCCCCTGAACAAGGCAGTTAACCCACTGTTCCCCTGGACAAGGCAGTTAACCCACTGTTCCCCTGAACAAGGCAGTTAACCCACTGTTCCCCTGAACAAGGCAGTTAACCCACTGTTCCCCTGAACAAGGCAGTTAACCCACTGTTCCCCTGAACAGGCAGTTTAACCCACTGTTCCCCTGAACAAGGCAGTTAACCCACTGTTCCCCTGAACAGGCAGTTTAACCCACTGTTCCCCTGAACAAGGCAGTCAACCCACTGTTCCCCTGAACATGGCAGTCAACCCACTGTTCCCCTGAACATGACAGTTAACCCACTGTTCCCCTGAACATGGCAGTTAACCCACTGTTCCCCTGAACATGGCAGTTAACCCACTGTTCCCCTGAACAAGGCAGTTAACCCACTGTTCCCCTGAACATGGCAGTTAACCCACTGTTCCCCTGAACAAGGCAGTTAACCCACTGTTCCCCTGAACAAGGCAGTTAACCCACTGTTCCCCTGAACAAGGCAGTTAACCCACTGTTCCCCTGAACAAGGCAGTTAACCCACTGTTCCCCTGAACAAGGCAGTTAACCCACTGTTCCCCTGAACAAGGCAGTTAACCCACTGTTCCCCTGAACAGGCAGTTTAACCCACTGTTCCCCTGAACAAGGCAGTTAACCCACTGTTCCCCTGAACAGGCAGTTTAACCCACTGTTCCCCTGAACAAGGCAGTCAACCCACTGTTCCCCTGAACATGGCAGTCAACCCACTGTTCCCCTGAACATGACAGTTAACCCACTGTTCCCCTGAACATGGCAGTTAACCCACTGTTCCCCTGAACATGGCAGTTAACCCACTGTTCCCCTGAACAAGGCAGTTAACCCACTGTTCCCCTGAACATGGCAGTTAACCCACTGTTCCCCTGAACAAGGCAGTTAACCCACTGTTCCCCTGAACAAGGCAGTTAACCCACTGTTCCCCTGAACATGGCAGTTTAACCCACTGTTCCCCTGAACATGGCAGTTAACTCACTGTTCCCCTGAACAAGGCAGTTTAACCCACTGTTCCCCTGAACATGGCAGTTAACTCACTGTTCCCCTGAACAAGGCAGTTAACCCACTGTTCCCCTGAACAAGGCAGTTAACCCACTGTTCCATGGTAGGACGTCATTGAAGATAAGAATTTGTTCTTAACTGACTTTATAAGGTCAAATAAAATACTATCTACAGCCAGATGTTAAATGTAAAAAAAAAAATACGTACAAATCTTTGTTTCGTCAAACAACCACCTGATTGGTTTACGCTGTGCACATGCTACGGGGGATTGTGGGATGTCATTCGGCTGCTCTAAATGCTTTTGACCAATAGTGTACACTTTGTTGGTCAAATCCTCAAGGAATTTTTAACCTGGAAAGCCTGAATGCTTCAGGAAGCTTCGTTTCCCCATCGCTAGAAATAGTGTGTCATTTAAAAGAAATGTTGTTTTAATCCCCAAACCACTCTGAATGACCTAAACGTACCCTTTTAACTTGTTCCTGTTGTAACCCTGTTTTAACCCTGTTGTAACCCTGTTTTAACCCTGTTGTAACCCTGTTTTAACCCTGTCACCATGTGGAATTAACCCTGTGAGCCACGCAGAATGAACGCGTCAAAAAATAGTCCATAATACGTTGAATTTGGAAGGGATACCGGTGACATCGTGTTGTCTAAAGAGCCTCTTCAGGAGAAGGATGGTAATAATAACTCTCTCTCTCTAATGACGAGACCTAATCAAAGTCTCGTAGCTTAAACAGAGTCATTACCATCTCAAAGACTCTCCCCTCCACTGGAGTCACAATGACTGGGAAGAAACACTGGATGGCCCAGTGAATGATCGTGAGTGTGTGTGTGTGTGTGTGTGTGTGTGTGTGTGTGTGTGTGTGTGTGTGTGTGTGCGTGCGTGCGTGCGTGTGTGTGTGTGTGTGTGTCTTAGTGTGTTTGTGTCTGTGCGCCTTAGTGTGTGTGTGTCTTAGTGTGTGTGTCTGTGTGCCTTAGTGTGTGTGTGTGTGTGTGTGTGTGTGTGTGTGTGTGTGTGTGTGTGTGTGTGTGTGTGTGTGTGTGTGTGTGCGTGCGTGCGTGCGTGCGTGTGTGTGTGCGTGCGTGTGTGCGTGTGTCTGTCTCATCCTCCTCCACTCAGACACCAGAGAGGTGAGATAAGGCTGTGTCCTTCACAACGATGTCATATCCTTCAGAGCTATGAGACTTCCTGTCTTCCTGTCAAGCTCAGACAAAGACTTGACACACACTTGTCATAAACGCCCAGAAATGAGTGAAGAGGGCATTCAAATGTCATAATGTCAGGAGACACATAGGCTGGCAGGTAGGGACACACACACACACACACACACACACACACACACACACACACACACACACACACACACACACACACACACACACACACACACACACACACACACACACACACACACACACACACACACACACACACACACACAGAGGCAGGTAGGCATAAGTACAGGTATACACACACAAACAGCATCAGTGACTGTCAGGTGATATTGAAGGAGAAGGCCACTGCACATAATAATAGATATATACAGTATATATAATATGAACCATATTAAACACCAAAGAGGAGAGAGTCAAAGCTAAAAGGTTACACTGTAAAACACATTTACAGTAATTTACTGGTCATCTAATTTACAGTATCAACTACAATTACAGCATATTACTGTAATTACCCTGTGACATATTACCCAGTGTTCTTTGCAAGTAAAAATTTTTACACTTACGTTTTTTGGGTCATTTCGTGAGCGCACTCTTGTCCTCAAAATAATTGTAATTACACCAACATCATCAACAAACTCTCACAGTCTCACAGTCAGAATTAGACGTTATTATCAATCCACGCTTCCCAAATGTCAAATTTTGAAATTGTTCCAAGCGTACAGTGTTTTAAGGTTATGTTTAGGCATTTAATTACATATTTTTTAAGACTAGGGTTTATGCATTAACTTTTGAATCTTCATTAAATCGTTCAATCTTAAGGTTAGGTTAAGGGTTAGGGTTAGGTTAAGGGTTAGGGTTAGGGTTAGGGTTAGGGGTTAGGGTTAGGGTTAGGGTTAGGGGTTAGGGTTAAGGTTAGGGGTTAGGGTTAGGGGTTAGGGTTAGGGTTAGGGTTAGGGTTAGGGTTAGGGGTTAGGGGTTAGGGTTAGGGTTAGGGGTTAGGGTTAGGGTTAGGGTTAGGGTTAGGGGGTCAGGGTTATCTCTGACTATCTCTGACTATCTCTGACTATCTCAGACTATCTCTGGAAATCTCTGCCTATCTCTGACTACCTCTGGATATCTCTGACTATCTCTGGATATCTCTGGATATCTCTGACTATCTCTGGATATCTCTGGATATCTCTGACTATCTCTGACTATCTCTGACTATCTCAGACTATCTCTGGAAATCTCTGCCTATCTCTGACTACCTCTGGATATCTCTGACTATCTCTGGATATCTCTGGATATCTCTGACTATCTCTGACTATCTCTGGAAATCTCCGGATAGTGCCAAAGCATTACTGAGATATTAACGGGAACTTGATGCCGGCTTACTGTAAATTACTATAATGTCAAAAGCAATGAAACACAGTGAAAAGTGACTGTAATTACAAAGGATTGAAGTAAGCAGGTTGGCTGCTAGATTTCTGTATATTACAGCATATTTTATTTAACTAGGCAAGTCAGTTAAGAACAAATTCTTATTTTCAATGACGGCCTAGGAACAGTGGGTTACCTGAGATTTGTACCTTGTCAGCTCGGGGGTTTGAACTTGCAACCTTCTGGTTACTAGTCCAACGCTCTAACCACTAGGCTACCTGCCACCCCTCCACTCTAACCACTAGGCTACCTGCCACCTCTCCACTCTAACCACTAGGCTACCCTTACCGCCCCTCCACTCTAACCACTAGGCTACCCTGCCGCCCCTCCACTCTAACCACTAGGCTACCTGCCGCCCGTACACTCTAACCGCTACCTGCCACCTCTACACTCTAACCACTAGGCTACCTGCCACCTCTACACTCTAACCACTAGGCTACCTGCCACCTCTACACTCTAACCACTAGGCTACCTGTCGCCCCTCCACCCTAACCACTAGGCTACCTGTCGCCCCTCCACCCTAACCACTAGGCTACCCTGCCGCCCCTCCACTCTAACCACTAGGCAACCTGCCGCCCCTCCACTCTAACCACTAGGCTACCTGCCGCCCCTACACTCTAACCACTAGGCTACCTGCCGCCCCTACACTCTAACCACTAGGCTACATGCCACCTCTACACTCTAACCACTAGGCTACCTGCCACCTCTACACTCTAACCACTAGGCTACCTGCCACCTCTACACTCTAACCACTAGGCTACCTGTCGCCCCTCCACTCTAACCACTAGGCTACCTGCCGCCCCTACACTCTAACCACTAGGCTACCAGCTGCCCCTCCACTCTAACCACTAGGCTACCTGCTGCCCCTACACTCTAACCACTAGGCTACCTGCCGCCCCTACACTCTAACCACTAGGCTACCTGCCGCCCCTACACTCTAACCACTAGGCTACATGCCACCTCTACACTCTAACCACTAGGCTACCTGCCACCTCTACACTCTAACCACTAGGCTACCTGTCGCCCCTCCACTCTAACCACTAGGCTACCTGCCGCCCCTACACTCTAACCACTAGGCTACCAGCTGCCCCTCCACTCTAACCACTAGGCTACCTGCTGCCCCTACACTCTAACCACTAGACTACCTGCCACCTCCACACTCTAACCACTAGGCTACACTGCCGCCTCTACACTCTAACCACTAGGCTACCTTCCTCCTCTACACTCTAACCACTAGGCTACCTGCCGCCCCTCCACTCTAACCACTAGGCTACCTGCCGCCGCTCCACTCTAACCACTAGGCTACCTGCCGCCCCTCCACTCTGACCACTAGGCTACCTGCCGCCCCATATTAATGAATCCTATGTGTTTTATATCACTTGCACTTCTAGAGGCCTAAAACAAAGGCTTCCTAACAGGCTGTGATTAGAAGCCCAAACAGATGAAATGGAGGTATATATTCAACCATTAAAATAACATTTACATTTGAGTAATTTAGCAAACAGACACCCCCAGTATCTCTACTTGCACATTCTTATCTGTACATCTATCACTCCAGTATTAAATGCTAAATTGTAATTATTTTCACCTCTAGGGCCTGTTTATTGCCTACCTCCCTACTCTTCTACATTTGCACACACTGTACATATATTTTTCTATTGTGTTATTGACTGTTACGTTTGTTTATGTGTAATTATTTATGTTTGTTTATTCCATGTGTAACTCTGTGTTGTTGTTTGTGTCTCTTTATCTTGGCCAGGTCACAGTTGTAAATGAGAACTTGTTCTCAACTGGCCTACCTGGTTCAATAAAGGTGTTCTCAACTGGCCTACCTGGTTAAATAAAGGTGTTCTCAACTGGCCTACCTGGTTAAATAAAGGTGTTCTCAACTGGCCTACCTGGTTAAATAAAGGTGAAATACATAAAATAAAATAAAATAAGATCCTCTGAATAGGGGGGGGGATGTTCAGATGTTTTCAGAAGATGGACAGGTATCTGCTGTCCTAGCTTCAGGGGGAAGATGGACAGGGACTCTACTGTCCTAGCTTCAGGGGGAAGATGGACAGGGACTCTGCTGTCCTAGCTTCAGGGGAAAGATGGACAGGGACTCTGTTGTCCTAGTTTCAGGGGGAAGATGGACAGGGACTCTGCTGTCCTAGTTTCAGGGGGAAGATGGACTATGTTGTCCTAGTGTCAGGGGGAAGATGGACTCTGCTGTCCTAGCTTCAGGGGGAAGATGAACTCTGCTGTCCTAGCATCAGGGGGAAGACGGGGCAGGGACTCTGCTGTCCTAGCATCAGGGGGAAGATGGACTCTGCTGTCCTAACATCAGGGGGAAGATGGATTCTGCTGTCCTAGCTTCAAGGGGAAGATGGACTCTGCTGTCCTAGCTTCAGGGGGAAGACGGGGCAGGGACTCTACTGTCCTAGCTTCAGGGGGAAGACGGGACAGGGACTCTGCTGTTCTAGGTTCAGGGGGAAGATGGACTCTGCTGTCCTAGCATCAGGGGGAAGATGGACAGGGACTCTGATGTCCTAGCTTCAGGGGGAAGATGGACTCTGCTGTCCTAGCATCAGGGGGAAGATGGACAGGGACTCTCTTGTCCTAGCTCAGGGGAAGATGGACAGGGACTCTGCTGCCCTAGTTTCAGGGGGGAAGATGGACAGGGACTATGCTGTTCTAGGTTCAGGGGGAAGATGGACTCTGCTGTCCTAGCATCAGGGGGAAGATGGACAGGGACTCTGCTGTCCTAGCATCAGGGGGAAGATGGACTCTGCTGTCCTAGCATCAGGGGGAAGATGGACAGGGACTCTGTTGTCCTAGCTTCAGGGGGAAGATGGACAGGGACTCTGCTGTCCTAGTTTCAGGGGGAAGACGGACTCTGTTGTCCTAGTGTCAGGGGTAAGATGGACTCTGCTGTCCTAGCTTCAGGGGGGAAGATGGACAGGGACTCTGCTGTTCTAGGTTCAGGGGGAAGATGGACAGGGACTCTGCTGTCCTAGCTTCAGGGGGAAGATGGACTCTGCTGTCCTAGCATCAGGGGGAAGATGGACAGGGACTCTGTTGTCCTAGCTTCAGGGGGAAGATGGACAGGGACTCTGCTGTCCTAGCTTCAGGGTGAAGATGGACTCTGCTGTCCTAGCTTCAGGGGGGAAGACGGGGCAGGGACTCTACTGTCCTAGTATCAGGGGGAAGATGGACTCTGCTGTCCTAGCTTCAGGGGGGAAGACGGGGCAGGGACTCTGCTGTCCTAGCATCAGGGGGAAGATGGATTCTGCTGTCCTTGCTTCAGGGGGAAGATGGACTCTGCTGTCCTAGCTTCAGGGGGGAAGACGGGGCAGGGGCTCTGCTGTCCTAGCATCAGGGGGAAGATGGACTCTGCTGTCCTAGCATCAGGGGGAAGATGGATTCTGCTGTCCTAGCTTCAAGGGGAAGATTGACTCTGCTGTCCTAGCTTCAGGGGGAAGACGGGGCAGGGACTCTACTGTCCTAGCTTCATGGGGAAGACGGGACAGGGGCTCTGCTGTCCTATTTTCAGGGGGACGACGGTGCAGGGACTCTGCTGTTCTAGGTTCAGGGGGAAGATGGACTCTGCTGTCCTAGCATCAGGGGGAATATGGACAGGGACTCTGCTGTCCTAGCTTCAGGGGGAAGATGGACTCTGCTGTCCTAGCATCAGGGGGAAGATGGACAGGGAATCTGTTGTCCTAGCTTCAGGGGGAAGATGGACAGGGACTCTACTGTCCTAGTTTCAGGGGGGAAGATGGACAGGGACTCTGCTGTTCTAGGTTCAGGGGGAAGATGGACTCTGCTGTCCTAGCATCAGGGGGAAGATGGACAGGGACTCTGTTGTCCTAGCTTCAGGGGGAAGATGGACAGGGACTCTGCTGTCCTAGTTTCAGGGGGAAGATGGACTCTGTTGTGCTAGTGTCAGGGGGAAGATGGACTCTGCTGTCCTAGCTTCAGGGGGGAAGATGGACAGGGACTCTGCTGTTCTAGGTTCAGGGGGAAGATGGACAGGGACTGTCCTAGCAGGGGGAAGATGGACTCTGCTGTCCTAGCATCAGGGGGAAGATGGACAGGGACTCTGGTGTCCTAGCTTCAGGGGGAAGATGGACAGGGACTCTGCTGTCCTAGTTTCAGGGGGAAGATGGACTCTGTTGTCCTAGTGTCAGGGGGAAGATGGACTCTGCTGTCCTAGCTTCAGGGTGAAGATGGATTCTGCTGTCCTAGATTCAAGGGGAAGATGGACTCTGCTGTCCTAGCTTCAGGGGGAAGACAGGGCAGGGTCTCTACTGTCCTAGCTTCAGGGGGAAGACGGGACAGGGACTCTGCTGTCCTAGCATCAGGGGGAAGACGGGGCAGGGACTCTGCTGTCCTAGCTTCAGGGGGAAGATGGACTCTGATGTCCTAGCTTCAGGGGGAAGATGGACAGGGACTCTGCTGTCCTAGCTTCAGGGTGAAGATGGACTCTGCTGTCCTAGCTTCAGGGGGGAAGACGGGGCAGGGACTCTACTGTCCTAGCATCAGGTGGAAGATGGACTCTGCTGTCCTAGCTTCAGGGGGGAAGACGGGGCAGGGACTCTGCTGTCCTAGCATCAGGGGGAAGATGGATTCTGCTGTCCTAGCTTCAGGGGGAAGATGGACTCTGCTGTCCTAGCTTCAGGGGGGAAGACGGGGCAGGGACTCTGCTGTCCTAGCATCAGGGGATTTAATGGCGCAGCCAACAGTGAAGTGCTTTAGTCAAGATGGGAGATAACAAGTACCTGGATTAGAACCTGCACCACTTCCTGTGTGAGGAAAGGTCATACTCAACGGATGTGGTAGAGAGCGAACCCGCAGGACCGAGTCACTGCTTTGCTGTTTTGCAGAGAACGACAGGGTGTTGTCCATGGTTACTCCAAGGTAGGGTCTCTTCCTGTGTGAGGTAGGGTCACTTCCTGTGTGAGGTAGGGTCACTTCCTGTGTGAGGTAGGGTCGTACTCTACCGATGTTGTAGAGCATTAACCTGCAGGACCGAGTCTGTGATGTTTGCAGAGAACGACAGGGTGTTGTCCAGATCACGCCAAAGGATGAACGGTTTAGAACCAGCTGCCACTCTGATCTGTCCCTCTATTTACATTTAGTTGTTCGGGAAACTACTACCACATATCTCTTAAACGGTGCAGGACTCTCACTAACCAACAAATACCTTCCCTCCCTTCCTTCCTTCCTTCCTCCCTCCCTCCCTCCTCTCCTCCCTCCCTTCCTCCCTCCCTCCCTCCCTCCCTCCCTCCCTCCCTTCCTCCTCTCCTCCCTCCCTCCCTCCCTCCCTCCCTCCCTCCCTCCCTCCCTCCCTCCCTCCCTCCTCCCTCCCTCTCACTTCCCCTCCCTCCCTTC
>NC_048593.1:44210116-44212616 GCF_013265735.2 Oncorhynchus mykiss
CCCCACCCATCTCTTTAAGGATTGACATGTGAGGCCATGTGCTAAACAGAGTGAGTACACTAGTGTAGTAAACAACCAAAGAGTTCAGGACTGAAGTCTGGTTTACACTACGTCTATCAACATGTCTGTAGACAGTTGTCACGGTGACATCATGAACGTTCTATTGTTGTCCGACATCAAACTTTTCATTGTTGTTATGAAAAACTATAAACACAAAAACGTCAGGCTGGTGGTTTACACCAATAAACCCAATCCATTTGAAAATGAATTTCTGTCTAGCAAACCATTCAACTAAAATAAACTTTATAAACAATGTTTTGGTTACTTTTTTAGCTTGTAAGCTAGCCAGCTAACGTTACGCTAGCTGACGTTACGCTAGCTGACGTTACGCTAGCTAACGTTAAGCTAGCTGGCTAGCCAATTAAAATAATGACCATATCATATAACTGACAAGGTCATAACTTGAGCTAATTTCTATTCATTATTACAGGAAAATAAACTCATAACAATATATTTTTTATATATATTTTTTTTTACAAAAAAATAATTAAATTAAAGAGATAATTAAAGAAAATAGTTGACGGTTGTGATGAAATAAAAGGCATTGGCCTTTATATCTTCATTTGACTTTGGTGCAGGTCCTGCTGTTCTTCACGTTACCATCTCTGGTAAACACACACTATATATCAAATCTATATGTATGTGTCACATCCACAGAATACAGAAGGTGTAAACGGTACAGTGAAATGGTTTCTTGCACAGTGGAGTCTTTTGTTTAGACCTGTAGCTAGCTAGTTAGCTAGCTAGCTAAACAATGAGCCATAATAACATCTCATAACTTTACTACCCCTGCATGAATTTTGCAGGTAGCTAAAGTTAATCAACTAGGTTCAATGTTAGCCAGCTAGCTAGCATTATGCTATAAGTAGCAATGCAAATTGAATAATATTACTACACAGCTCATACAAGTATCCTTAGCTAGCTAGCCGACAGCACGCATTATGTGATATCAACAGAGAAGTATATTTTCTGGGTGATTTAAATATTGACTGTCTTTCGTCAAGCTGCCCACTCAGGATAAAAAAAAACTAAAAGAAAACTGTAACCAGCAAGATGTCAGTGACAAAACCAAACAATGACAAACCGGAATGAAATCATCAACATGTATTGATCATATCTTTACAAAATGCTGCAGAAATGTGCTTTAAAGCAGCATCCAGATGCATAGGATATAGTGATCACAATATAGTAGCCAAATCTAGGAAAACCACAGTTGACACATTTACGAAATTGCTTAGTTTATAAAAAAAAAAAATCTGACACAGCGGTTGCATTAAGGATAAGGTTATCTAAAGTTCCATGTATAATAGTCCTATCTTTATCCATGTTTATTATGAGTATTTCTGTAAATTGATGTGGCTCTCTGCAATATCACCGCATGTTTTAGAACTACTGAACGTAGTAACACGCCAATGTAAACTTTTTATATAAATATGAACTTTATCAAACAAAACATACATGTATTGTGTAACATGAAGTCCTATGAGTGTCATCTGATGAAGATCATCAAAGGTTAGTGATTCATTTTTTATCTCTATTTCTGCTTTTTGTGACTCCTCTCTTTGGCTGGAGAAAATTGATGTTTTTCTGCGGCTTGGTGGTGACCTAACATAATCGTTTGTGGTGCTTTCACCGTAAATCCTGTTTGAAATCAGACACTGTGGCTGGATTAACAATAATTATATCTTTAAAATGGTGTAACATACTTGTATGCTTGAGTAATTTTAATTTTGATATTATTGTTGTTTTGAATTTGGCGCCCTGCACTTTCACTGGCTGTTGCTGCGGGGGGGGGGGGGGGGGGGGGTTCCGCTAGTAGACTACATATCCAAGTATATCGGACCAGAAAGACAATAATTGTACTTTTGAATTACGTAAAGTCAGTGTGGAAGAGGTGAAAAAAGTGTTGTTGTCTATGAACAATAACAAGCTAATGGGGTCTGACAATCTGGATGGAAAATTACTGAGGATAATAGCGGACGAAATTGCCACTCCTTTTTGCCACATCTTCAGTCTAAGCCTACTAGAGTGAATAGTAAAGTGTAAAAAAAAAGCCCTCAGGAGGGAAGCTAAAGTCACTCTGCTACCTAGGAATAGCTCCTTTATAACAGACCAATCAGCCTGTTACCAACCCTTAGTAAACTTCTGGAAAAAATTGTATTTGACCAGATACAATGCTATTTTACAGTAAACAAATTGACAACAGACTTTCAGCACGCTTATAGGGAAGGACATTCAACAAGCACAGCACTTACACAAATGACTGATGATTGGCTGAGAGAAAATTGATGATACAATGATTATGGGGGCTGTCTTGTTAGATATCAGTGCATCTTTTAACATAATCGATCATAATATGCTGCTTGAAAAACATATGTGTTATGTATTTACACCCCTTGCTATATTGTGGATAAAGAGTGTTCTTTCTAACAGAACACAG